>NW_024583383.1:48154-52378 GCF_018398535.1 Haplochromis burtoni
TTTCATTTCTTTATTCAGCTCCTGGAGTTTGAGGCAAAATGCTGGTTTTTAAATTAGGTTTGATTGAGGGTTAAAAACAGCACAAAGCGTCTGCGGTCTGCTGGCAGTGCTTTTATTGGTTTATCTTACGACTGCTCCTTCCAAATGATGTGACAGAAGAGCCATCTGTCCAGAAAAAGATGGGTCAGTGAAATTAATGAGCTGCCAATACGGCCCATTTGGTCAGAGAACAAATACAAGGATTTATTCTAAAGTGCTTCTGGCCTCAGAGGACGAAGCACTCATTAGGGCTGTTAAGACTTCGTCAAAGAAGTAAGAGAAACACATTCCAGGTACTTTAACAGCTAGTAGGGTGTGTAGAAATAGTCTCTGCTCAAAATGTGGTACTGTGTTACAAAGAGAAAGCCTTTTTGTGTTTAATTTCCAAAACTTCTTTAATAAAACAAACAAAAATCAGACACATACATATCCCACTCATTGTTTTCTCCCCACAATAAATTACAATGACAAAACAACCACACTGCAAATAGACTGAACAGACTCACTGTAAGCTGGACGACATAAGAAATGACATTTGTGCTGTAAAGGCTTCAGAATTGAAGTGAATGTGGTGACATTCTCCGTCAGAGACGCCAAAATGTTCATACAGTATTTTCAACACTATGTTAACATCTTTTTGAAAGGGCAACAATCATGTGAAAGGAGACTGGAGGCTGTACAGTCTTAGGTGGATACAAAAGCTAATTTCTGCTACTGGAAAAAGAAAAAAAAAAGCCATCCGTAGTTCAAAGTTTTGACTTTCTAACTTCAACTTTCAAACATCTGAGCTAATACTTTGAAATGTCAACTTTGCAAGCTGTTTTTTTGTTTTGTTTTTATTTGGCGTCACATGGCGGACATGAGCTCCACTCCAACTGAATATTGGTGTCTGCTGTTAAATCAAGCAACACTTTGCTTAGAAATTTTAATGACACCGACTTGGATTGTGTCACTTTTGTGAAAACAACTTTAGAAGTTGTTTGTACTGTTCTCAAGTGGTTTAAAAATAGGTATTGCAGGTTTTTGGTCCATCACTTCAATTCACTTTAATACTATAAGACAGAAACACCATGCTGTAATTCATTGTAGGATATTTCCCATTAATGTTGTTATTGCGACTCCACAGGCAATGTTTGGTGATAATGCGAGCCAGAAGTAACAGGAGTCTCCTGGATATAGAAATAAGTTCAAAGGATGGACAATGTGTGGTTTCTTCTTTTTCCAGTGTAAGGTTAGGTACACATGACGACTACAGACTAAAAAAAAAATACTGTAATGTGGGACTGAAGCTGAATACAATCTGCTCACTACTGGATTTGACTGGTTGAGCAGCATGGTGGTGAAAACCAACGGGCATCTGTAGTGACGTACCAACAAAGCAGAGTAAACCTCATGATGCTGCTATCTGTAATTCAGTGTTAGAAAGGATAGTGACGGTAATTTTAACATGCTAGCACTACTTTAAGCTACAACAGATACAGAGTTAGCTGTGCACAGAGCTACTGTAAGGCCCTCCAGTGTGTCCTCTGAGGCTTGATGGAGTTGTGCTATTACGTAGCGTGAAAGCCCTTAAAGAAAAATGGAAGTCAGAGTTGTCATAATTTACCAGAAGGATGTAAGGCTAAGTCGTTAGAGCAAAGAACAAAATAGAAAAATACTACCAAAGTTCCCCTGAGCAAATTCCCACCCTTTCTCCTCACTGGTGTGCATTTCAGTTTGGTCCACAGAACGAGATGGACTAGAACAACGTTTTAGTGAAGATCGTGTGCTGCTGTTCTAATGAGATAACTCATTCGCTGTCATACCTCTGAATAAGGTGAAGCAGCTCCAGACCTCATGTCACAAAATTTTGTTATGCAAATCTAGATTCTAGAGGTCTGAAATCTATTATTGTATTTTAAAGTTGCAGCTCTGGAGCCCAGCAGCCTCGAGTGTGGAGGGACTCTAAGACTCTGGAGTTCTAGATTTTTCCTCCCAAAAAACATTTACGTGTTTACTGTAGACTTTGGCTGGTGTGATATACAATCAGCTATATTATTTCCTTAGATAATACCATATTCTACAGCTATGTTCAGAGGTTTATTTAGATCTTTATTCTAGAGCTTGAGTGATGCAGGATTTCTGATTCTGATATTTGGTGGTTTAAAACTCTGATATTCTGCTTTCACTTTAACATTTCTTATATCTGGTGATTTATTTACTTGTTCACGTTCTGCCTGCTCCGATTGTTTGTGGAGCGCGTGTCAACAGGAACGTTGCAGAGTGCCCCCCAGGAAAAAATCTGCAATGTTAAGACATTGTAAGAAAATTGTCCCCCCATCTCTTTACTTTTTTAATTTTGCAATATTAAATGCCAATAACAACAGACTGGCAGGTATCGCATATACCAAACAATAATATCAGCTTTACCCAGTCCTGCTTCTTTTGTGCTTTGTTACCATTTAACAGGATCCTTACTGAGAGCCCAAAGCTCTCCTTATTGGTCCGAGACATAAATGCCCTTATGGGTGACAGATTTGGTTAGAATCTGAGGGAAGCAGGCCAGGAATTAAACTGAGACAGCCATATAGAAACAAGTGAACCAAGTCATTAACAAAAAAATTTGACCTGTAAACTTGGACTCACTACTGCAGTATTAATGTACCAACATCCTCCACTCAACTAAACGCCACCAAAAAACTACTTGTAAGACAAACGGCATTTTAGAAAGTGTCCAAAATCCAAATGGCTGTTACAATACAGTATATTAAGTATCAGATTATCCAGATCGTCCATGTAACAAACACTGACGCAGGCAGCGACCGCTAGTGGGAAGGTAGAAAAATGTTGAAAACAGCAGAAAAGAGAAAAGACTGGTCCAAATAACTTCATCCTTCTGGCTCCAAAATCCATATAAAAATAGAACTCGCACTTAGTTTAATATAAAACAATATATGTGCTGGAAAGAGGAGTCCTTCCTCATCATAGAAAGAAAAGAACTGAGGCGGTTCCTCTCGTTCTTTCCGCTAGGCTGAGGTCTTCGTTGATTGGTAGCAATAAGGCACGTGTGACCACTGCAATCCTCCACCATAGTTCCCTTTTGTATGAGACATCAGTAACTTCACAAAAGCCAACATTTCATGTCAGATGGGCTGCAGCGCTGACAGCTTCACTGCCTGAACAGAGACAAGAGCCATGAGAAAGAAAAGATTGAGAAGAAAAAACATTAGACAAAAGACGAGTCATTTAACAGGACAAAGAAAACTGGAATTATTTAATGACCGACAACATGAAGCCAATTACTCGTTTTCCCCATCCTAGCAGCACACTTAGAACAGGCAGCTGAAGCTTGTACAAACACAACGTTGAACCGCGCGTCATTAACTTTGAGAGAAACCCGGCTTCATAAACAGAGTGAAGTGAAGCAAAAAGGTCCATGTCCCACCAACAACACAACACCCGTTTGACACCAGAGGGCGCTGTTGCACCCAGAGCGCAGAATTAAAGAGAATGTGCAAAAGAATTATTCATCTGATAGTGGCACACCAAAGTGTTCAATATTAAATAACTAAATATGTGGATAAAACAGCAGAACATGGGATAATGTGAATATAATGGAGTTTAATAGAGCTCATTCTTATGGAAGTAGCATGATGACAAACAAAATGCAAGCTATGCATATAAAATTTTGTAAAAACTAAAAAACCCAAACATTTAATTATTAAATAAATTAAATGAATAGAATTCAAAACTGTAAAAACAATGAAAACAATAACTAAAAATAAACAAAAAAGCCCACATTTTTAGATCTAATGACACTTTGATGCTTTATTTTCTTTTTGTTTCTAATGAATTGAATAAAACATGTTTAAAAACATAATTTGTGTTTGAATTTGATTTTTAATGACACAGATCGTGATCTTTTTTTTCCTCTTGTTTGTTCTGTAGTGACTCATATTCAACAGAGACTACATAATTATTTAGATGCATATATTGTTAAATTTAATGGGACTTACACAGCTGACTTTGTTTAAATGCCCAAACGAACAATAAACAAAGTAAAAAGACAAAATTTCAAGCTGAAAAAGTTAAAATTGTACAAAATGTATGAAAGGAAAATTGTTTGTCAGTGTGTCAGTAAAGGGCTTTCATAAATCAGAGTATTACTAAGAAAACAACATACCACATTCATGGTTCAGTCACACT
>NW_024583383.1:54132-62844 GCF_018398535.1 Haplochromis burtoni
GAGTCATTTGTGATTTATCATGGATTTTTATTCTAAATTAATAAAAATGTATGGATACTGAGATGTATTAGTTCTACACATTGTCTCTGAAAGTTTTCATTTTTAGACCAACTAGCCTGAGGGGTAAAATGAAACACCACACTGTTTGTGAGGGAATAGTTGTACACGTTAATAGTCTATATATACTGTTTCTATGCTTCTATGCTATGTTTCTATGTGTTCAGTCAAAACACTTTATTTTATCTCAATGTATTGTGTTCCTATATTCAGCGATTACTGTTTTCTTTCCTTTTAAGTTAGCTTGGCTAGTTACCAAGGTAAACTTTAGGATTAAATCCAGTTAATGTTGATTTGGACGAGAGCTGTAGAGATTTTATGGTCATTTGGCGCCCTCTAGTGGCTGATACAAACTAGAGCAGTCAACTGGGAAACATTGACTACTGTTCTGTTTATTCTTTTCTGATATTTTTATTTGTAGATCACACTTAGTCGGATTGTAAATAAAGGGAATCTCAAGTCTTTTTTAAATCCTTTACCAGATGCTTGCAGTGGCTGTAATTACTTAAACATTCAAAGAAATCAGGTTCTGATGATTATACTCAGTCCTGGCCCCGGGGTCGAGCAACATGAGCTAACATCATTTTAGAAACTGAGCCTGCTTATCGCTAACCTCAATAAACAACACAGAGATAAAAACACTGGACGTGCCTTCCAGGTCTGGAAGGTGGGCTTCCTGAAATCTGCATAATTTTTACTGACTAGTAGAAGGAAACACTGGCAAACTGCTAAATTAACCAACACAATCATTAGGAGTCTTTTGTTTTCTTTTTTGCCACTGATTTTACTGAGAGCCAGAAACCTCAAGAAACCAATTACAACCAATCAGGAAGTGCACGTTTCCCTAGCAACCAGAGGTTAAATCATGTCCAACATGGCAAACAACTCTTGAACAATCTCTTGAGATCAGTTGGGTCAGCTTAACCTATGTTTATGGGAAAACGTCTTAGCAGACAGTTTCCTTTATGGGAAACATAAAAGAACAACTTTATGGCCTCATGGCTGCGGGCCATAAAGAAAAGGAAGATTAGAACTTCGTCATAGTCCTGTGCTTAGGATCTGATCAGGTTCCTATCACTAGATACTCAGTACAACCGATCGTAGGGTACTCTATGGATTACACCATGGGATGGCTAATGGTAAGTGAAGGATTTCCATTGGGTGTGGCGGTATGCTGGAAGCATTTGAAAAATGTCATCTGAACAGATAGAGGTAGTTTTTGGGTGTGAAAAGTGAAGCCAGTGTAGAAGTGTCTTCAACCTGCATTATTTTTAATGACCAGCAGGGGAAGATCGCTGATTCAGCAAAAACTGGCAAACTGCTAGCTTAACCAACACAATCATTGTTTTTTTTGGTGCAGCACATACTCTACCACTGATTTTAACGAGAGCCAGAATTGTCCAGAAACCAGTGCCAACCAATCAGGAAGTGTACGCTTCCCTAGCAACCAGAGGTTAAATCGTGTTCAACATGGCAAACAACTCTTGAACAATCTATTGAGATCAGCTGGGTCAGCTCAACGCACGTTGGTGGGAAAACAGCCCTTATCTGCCTTGATCTATGTGCTTAGCAGTTTCCTTGACAACTTTATGAGCTCATGGCTACGGGCCATAAAGAAAAGGAAGATTCAGGACTTCAGTCATAAATTTGGTAGTCGGCAGTTGAAGGACAGGACGATACTGTGGTTGCAAACAGGCTTCCAGTGTTTTATAGAAGTCTGTGGGATAACAGCTCTCTGACCTCGGTAACACTTTCCAGATGAGCTCATATTCTCAGCCACTGGTTTCAGTTTCCCGTGAATATAACATGAAGTCCACTTGAACTTTTGGTAGTTCTCAGAGTAACCGAGGAGAAATGTATTCAGGGATGCTTAAAAAGTTCAACTTTACTCAGCGTTTCAGCGCTAGCACCATTATTTTAACACTTCCTCTGATAGTTTAGTTCAAATTTACAATTTACATTTGATTTCCATTAATCTGCCACTGATGACACGCAGAAGGTGTACTGACTGATAAGGCCGACCAGCAGCAGGCTGGTGGGGTCCAGCTCGATGCTGGGGTTACTGAAGGTTTCGCAGAAGGTGGTGTAGATGATCATGAGGAGGACGGCGCTGCTGATGGCGCCGAACGGGGGCTTTTGCCTTTCCAGAAACTCCCTGAGGAAACCGCGACACACCTGCGCACAACCGAGCAAATCAGCTGATTTAGAGTTCAGACTTTAGACCAAGACTTCAGGACGTGCGCCGCTTCATACCTGACCCAGGATCAGAGGCACCACCACCGTCATGAAGAGCTGAGAGAAGATGGAGGAGAAGGGAACGGAGGACGAGGAGCCGAGCTGGAGGAGGAAGAGGAAAAAATAAATAAATAAATACAAATATTATCACAAGAAATGCACAAATTAGTGATCATATAAAAAAAAAAATTGTGCTTAATTTTAGTTATTTTATGACTACTTTTCATTTTTATGACCCTTGGTTGTGTCGTGTCTTTTTTCTTTTAAAAGTAAGGTAAATAAAAACTTATTTAATTATTCGTACATTTTTTAAAGCTCTTCTGGTTCTAATTTTATTCTGATTTTCATTTTTATTGTTTTGTGACTGTTCGGTTGTGTTTAATGTCCTCACGGTCATTTCAAATCTCTTTATGGTTGCTTTGTGTGATTATTTTAGCTCATTTGTGGTTTTTCGAGCTCTTTTTGTGTTTAGAGATATTTACTTTGCATGCATACTTATTTATGTTCTTATCTGGACATCAAACAAATTGAAAACAAAGTTTAAATTTATCCATTTTTCACTTTCTTCATATTTGGAGCAGGACTGGCTTGTAGCGTGTCTGTAATTTAAAAGTGATCATTTTGCTTGTTTTATGTCTCGGTTTGGTTGCCATGGATCTGTTTATGTTTGTTTTATGTTCATAACCCGACCAGGACGTCCTTACAAACGTCTAAGCCTCGTAAGGCGTCATGTGGCAGGCGGGACTTACAAACAGCAGCAGCAGCAGAGGAGTGACGACGATTCCCTGCAGGGAGAAAAAAGGAAAAGAGAAATCAGGATTACAGCTTTGACTCTTCGTTCATTACTGCAGGATCGCTTCATTACAGTCACAATCCTCCAAGGAACGTGAAACAGAAAAAAAACTGTCTTACCAAGAAGCTTCCAAAAGCAGAGTTGAAGATGGCGGCGGCCTGCACAAACACGCACTCAGTTTATCACTTTGGTGACACTGCAGGTTTAATCTGACCTGCTAATCTTTGTGTTTGTGTTACCTCGTTGCCTCCGACAGCCTTGGTGAGAATAACGGCGGAAGAGACCGGAGGGGGCATGCAGCTCACCGTCTGTAACCTAGGCAACCACAACAACCACAGGGTGAAGAAGAAAGAGGAGGATGAGGATGAAACAGATCTGAGTCACTGCCTGCCTCCTCAGAGGAAATTGTGAGGATGGAGGAATGTTTTTCACAAATGAGACAAAAAAAACAAAACAATGCAATACGATGTCACGCAAACAGGTCTGCAGGTGGGAGGGGCTTGTGTGAGACTGAGATGACCATATTAGGAATATGTCCCCTCTGTGATGTCATAAAGATCAGAAAAAAACTGCCTGAAATAAAGAGTTTAGAGCCATCTGAAGTCTGGAATTGCTTCCACATAGAAAAAATGTTTACAGATCTTATAAATCTATATTTTATTTACAACTGATGATAGAATTTTATTTATTTATTTATTTATTTTAATCTGATGACTTCACTTGGACGGACCTCAAAACAAAACTGTGAAAAAAAATAAAATATCCTGTTCCTGGTGTTTCTCTGGGGAAGTCTCACATTATACACAAACACATGGAGCCGGGTCTGTAGTAATCTGTGAATGTGTCTTTATGCCAGCCCTCCAGGTACTGTGAGAATAAAGAACAACATTCTCTCTCTCACACACAGACAGACACACACACACAGACACACACAGGGTCCTACCCTCTGAGCAGCCATTGGTCGATGGCGGTCAGTGAGAGCACCTTGAGCAGCAGCCAAACGGCGAGTGGGAAGAAGATGAGGGTGAAGGACTGAACAAAGAGGTGGAGCCGCACGTGAAGCAGCGCACTGGTCAGCTCCTGCACACAGAGAGGGAGACTTTTCCAAACTGCACCTGAATGCAACACTGCATGTTCCATAACTGAGGACAGAAGCAGGATGGGAGCAGCTCACCTCAGTTTTTAGCGACAGGCCGCTGTTGAAGAAGATGAGCGAGACGGCGATGTACGCTACGGTGACCTCCGGTTTTAAAGGACCTGACAGACAGAAACAGATCAAATTTTCAAATGTGACATAGTCTGTGTAATACAGCAGGGAGAGGAAGCAGCCATCTGCTCTCTGTAGCTCTGCGTGGAGACCTGTTTTTACTGCAGTATGGATTAAAAGGGTTTTCACATCCGATGCAGTTTCACCTCAGTGCTGCCTTTGTGACGTTGACATAATAGTTTCCTTAATAGGATTTAGCTTTCGGTCGGTGTCTTTGGTTCAGCTCTTGACTTGTTTTCCTCTTATTTATCTGTAAGGACCCTCTCTGTTAGGGTGTGCAGATTTTCCTCTTACGTTGCTTGTATGACCTGTGAGGTTCCACAAGGTTCACTCCCGGGTTCATTGTTATTTTCTTTTTACCAGCTTCTTTTAGCTAGAATCAATCTTTTTATGGCATTTCATATCATTTCTGAATAACCAGCTGGAGGCTAGTTAACTGATCATCCCAGATTACGCACTGACTCTTCAATAACTACCTTGTTTTAAACTTCATATATAACTGAACAAAGACTGATCGCACCACAACTTCTGCCTCCAAGTCAGCTGTGTCATCCATGCTCGCAGTTTACAAAAGATGAGAGCTGCATGTCCTTTAGCTGAAACAACACTAAGGTGCAACTGTTTTCAACACAACAGCAGCAAATAAAACAAACAATCAAAGAAACAAAAACACACCACACCTGTGCTGATGTCATACTTCCAAAGCATCAACATTTCATGTTGGGATGCCCAACATGCAAACTGGCTGAAAAAAACACTGTAGTAATCTGTGAATGTGTTATGAAGTTGAGACTGCAAAATGCGTGACGTCACAATGGATTTGACCATCTTTTATATACAGTCAATGGTAACACGTTAAAATAAGAGTCCAGCAAATACGAGCAAGAAAACCCACTGATATGTGAAGCCGGCGTTTACGAGCAGCGCCTAAAGGCACCACACCGATAGTGGCGTCTTATCTAATCTACAGGGAAAATGAGCGGAGGGGTTATCAGCTCCGGTGGCGGCTGATTTGTAGTTATCAATGCTTATGCTTTCTCCTCACTTAGTTTAGTGGCAGTAATTAAAGATGCCGATAACGTGCTCGTGGACGCGCACACATGAGCGCGGAGCGGAGCACGGAGTTGGGTTGACATTACCTACTGAATGCAACGTGTCACTACAGCGGCACTTCAGGTACGGAGACACACACAAACACAAGGAACCACTGTGACGTAGAGCCTGCTGCCCAGGGCCAGCATGCAGAGGAACCGCGACATTCCACTGAAAGAAAATCCTGAAATGTACACTTTGTTAAAGTCTGACAAAACCTCCATTCATTACATCACTACGTTATAAATAAAACCAACAGTATTTGCACCTTGTTTCGGCTCAGGTCATATTCACAGAAACATGCAATGTTAAGTTGATAGTCCACACTTTTCTTCAAATTTCGGGGAAACAGCGCTAAATAAAGTCTAGAAGTTGTTCATTTATGGAAGATCAAAAGTTTCCAGGTAAATCAGCCTGTGGCGATTTATTTTGTGACTCCTAACGATTGATTTAAGGTGTTAAGTCTTTACCTGAAAGAACACCTTTGGCCCTGAGAGAGAAGTAAAAGGATGGCAAACTCTTTCACAGCCTGGCAGTAAAATGCCCCAAACTGACCACTTAATAAACGGAATATTTGTTCATTTAGAGTCATTCAAAGAGTGAACACATTTTAAAGCAACACCATTGAACTTCAGTGATGAACTTCCGACCCTCTCACCTCCTTTCACTCCGATGCTGGGCTGCAGCTTGGCCGATAAGATGACCAGCACGATCCCGACGATGAACCACTCCTTTCGTATCCTCGCCACGAGGCCCATGTTTCAGCTCGCCGGTGGTCCACCGGCTCTCCCTGCCTGCCCCCCACGGTCACAGCAGCCGGGACAGAAGTTCCCACAACTCCGGCGCTTCTTCTACGAAGCTTTTATCGTCACAAAACACAGGCAGAGGAAGCCGAGGCTGCTTCCGGACACATGGGCCCAAACTAGCCGTAAAGACCAGATTACAGACGCACCGACTCACTCATTACCGTAACACTACTAAAAGCAGCACAACATGCGTGTAACGATCAGAATCTGAAAAAATGTCAATAAAAGATTACATGTTAGGATACAGTTTCATTATTTACAGGTTAAAAAACACAATACAAGTAAAAGTATGAATAATACTGTTATAAATAAAGCTGTGTAAGAAACCGGTAAAGAAACAATGGATGTAAGGGTCAGTATAACATTAACACATTTTAGTAGATATTTAAAAAGTTATTTATTAAAAATATGTGCCATTTATTTAACTATAAACAAATAATCATAGCAAACATTTTAAAAAAATGTAAAAAAAATATATTTAGAAAATTGTGATAATGAGGTATTGTTTTAGGTGAACAAGTCATAAAAATATTTTAAAAAATTTAAGTTTGTACAAAAAAAATAGACAAATTTTAGTTGACTTGGAGAACAACAGTATATAACATGTAAATAAGGCTGAAATCCCAAACCTCATGCTTTGATGTCCATTTCTCTTCTTACCAGTTTTGTATTCAGTATTTAACGTCTTTTAAAACAGTCAAGGTCACTTTTAATAGAAGACTTATGAACAATAACCAATGACAAACAAACTATATATCAAGTCAATAAAAGTAAATTTTAACACTGAGTATTTAAACTGACATTAAAACATTACAAGTGCTTGAGTACAGATGAACTGTGTGGTTGTAGCACATTGTTAACTATGCAGAAAAGGGATCTCGTGACGTGCAGGGATTAGACCCGTGTGATAAGGAGCGTCCTTGTAATGACATCATTATGACTGTTGTACATTTCTTTGTGGATGATGGCCTTCAGCTGATGCAATTGAAAAGTAAACCACGGTGCAGTGCGAGAGAAGGAAAGGTTTCTAAAGGAGCCATCTTTAGTTTAGCGTTTATCCTTTTCACTCTTATTTTTAATTGATACTATACAGAGGCGAGATTTGGGTAAACGACCGTAGATGTCCTAGGCTATCCCAGCTATCATATAGCATCCTATAGTCTTTGGTAGCATGCTTCATTACTGTGATCTGTGTTTCCTTCCTTTCAAATGTTTGAATGACAGTAAAAACGAGTCTTAGGCGAGATGCGGGACACGTTGCTAAACTGTTGCAGGGCTAACACAGACAACCATTCACACCTATAGCAAGTTTACAGGCTCAGCCCTGTAAATACTGACTCTTTGTATAAATTTGATTTGTTTATGAATAAAAGTCTTTGCATGTTATGAAATGCTCATGATTGTTCTTCACTCCATCACATCTGTATGATATCTCGATGTCACATGAAAAAAAAAAACATCTGAAGAAAGATTTAAACAGTAAATTTGTGCTGCTGCCAAAACGTTTGGCCTCGACAAAGCACACAGCAGATGTTTCAGGGTTTCATCTTTATTCACGGTAACAGGTAACTCTTCTCCTTTCTCTCCCTCATATTGTCAAACGACGGCCTGTTAAAACCAGGCAGGAGAGTAGTAGTCCTCGGAATCCACACTGAGGTCCTCGCGTCCTCGTTTCACCTTCCAGGCGAGCAGCGCCTGCAGAGCGGCGGGCGAGGTTGAGGTAAGGTTGGCGCTGTATTTTCCATTCGTGGCGTGGGCGTGAGCGGAGGCCACCAACACCTGATGGAGGAAAAGCAGCAGGGTCACGGCCTTACAGTCGACATCTGGATCCACATAAACTGTCCTCAGACTCTTCAGTCAATTTAACTTCATGACTACTTCCTGAGTCACAGGTCTCAAAGTTCACAGGCTGAAGGACTCTAATGAAGGATGCACAAGTGTATCCTTTACTCTATTTTTATCTATTTTATCCTAAGTGCATAAAAGAGGTAACATGTCATCCTTGTTCCCGAGGTATTGCATTCACAAACTGTGTGACAAGGATACCTCATCAGGCTTTTACGGCCGACTGCTAAAGACGTAAAGAAAAGACCGACCTGCGCTCTCTGCAGCCGAGCCACATCTTCTGTGGTGCAGGCCACCTTGTAGCCCTGCAGGTAGTACTCAGCAGCTTTCACATACTGACTCTACAGAGGCACACAGAGATGGGGAAGCAAGCCCAGGTGTTTACGAGGCAAAGCTAACATTTTTCAGCTGCTATAAATCAGTGTGATTGGTTATTGATTCCTGCACTGAATACTGTGGGGTGTGATTGGTACCCTGCTGAAGTAGATGTTTCCCAGACACAGATGAACGTCGATCAGTCTGTGATGCAGTCCGCTGCTACGAGACATGGCGACTAACCTCTCCAGACACGCGACCGCCTCCTCGAAGTATCCCTCGCTGTGCCACACACACACACA
>NW_024583383.1:63239-69236 GCF_018398535.1 Haplochromis burtoni
ACACACACACACACACACACACACACACACACACACACACACACACACACACACAGAGTTGAATTGGGTGGATGTGCGTATGAAATGGGGCTCCACTGAAATCTGTTAAAAACACAGTAAGTGGCTCTTTTGTGTGACTTGTTGCCTACACCACACACATGTGGATTCATCCGCAGCCTAAAATAGTCCCACCTAAACTGCCTTTTCCCTCGGGTTCTGTGTTTTTGAGTTTGATTTTCTGTTCTTGGGTTTTACTATTAACACCTCTTAATCTGTCTCCCTGGTTTCAGTCTTATTCCATTTACTTCAAAGCCGCGTGTGAGACGTCAGGAGTAACATCCCTCCTGAGTTATTGTATTCCAGCAGGAAAGCTGGAAAAGCGTGAAAAACTGGATTTGCTTTTCTAGTTAGTAAACACAGCCACTCATGCATCATTAGTAATACAGCATAATATTTGTGTTTTTGCACTTAAAAAACGCAGCTGCAGCTTGTTCGTGGATGGAGAATGCTCGGTGTCTGCCTATGAAAATTCTGACTGGGAACTTAGAAGTTCCGACTTCCTGGAAACCACCCTTAATCTCATTAACCTCCTGTGTTCCCTTTTTTCTCTGTTACTGTTTAGTCCCTCTTCTTTTCTGATTAATGTTTGCATTTGCTTTCTTCCTATTTTACTTTGAAAGTCCATTTTCTTCACTGTCCTTTGTGAGTTTTACTTCCTGTCTTGCTGATTCCCAGCTTGTTTGTTCTGCTCTCTCCTCTTCCTCATCAGGGTATAAATCATCCTGTCCTCCTTTTTATCAAGTCGTGTTTTCCCCTCTCTCCCCGAGCCCTCGATTTTCTTTACCTTTTGCGCCAACGTTTATGACACTTTGTTCACGTCTTTGAGTAACAGCTGTTAAAACTTTACTGACCAGCTGTTCAAAGGGTAATATCTTCAGCAGAGTCAAACACAATCTTTGGTACCTTTTTGGCTGTGCTATGGTCTCCTGCTCTCTGATAGGCCAGGCCTACTTGGAAAGCCGCCTCCCCCTTCATGTGTTTGTCTTCAGCTGAAACAGACGTAAAAATAAAAACCACGTTATAAACACTAATCTTCTGTGATCATATGAAAGCTTCACTTTAAAGGATCTTTTAAGCAGAGTTGATCTGATGTCTGTTTAGCAGGCCTGACTTCTATTGAGGAATTTATCCATATATAGGTTTTAGTTTTCGAATTCAAAGTTCTTCCTGTGATTTTCAAAGTAATATCATCAGGATTTTTGTAAAAAGAAACTTTAAAAATAATAATAATCATAGATGTTTGTTTATCAAATGCCCAGCAATAACCCTCAACCTTGTAGTAGGTACACCCATGGTATCAACTGAAAATACTTGTCTCGCATTCACAAGATTTTCAGACCTTTCTGACCTTTGACCTTTAGGTCACTGAGTGTGGTGTTATTAACGTTTATATCGAACCACAAAGCTTTCAACATAAATTATATATTTGTTAATTTCTTTGTTGTAGCACGAATGGGAGACATCAATATCAATAAATAAACAATAAACATAAAGCTGTAAAACTTATGAAAACGCAGTTAAAAATCCAAACTTCAAGCCTTCCTTTGTGTTTTCTAAAACTGTCCAGTGGGGCCAAAGTGGAGTCTTTTGTGGGCCAGTTTTGTTTATGTTATGTTTGCACCCCTGATTTAGATGGATAACAGCACTACAGGCTGGTTTAGAGGCGAATAACAAACTGGACTAAATGAACGTAACGTAAATGAACTCTTTATAGTATTGATATATATGCTATATATAGTGTCTCGGCTCGATTCTTCTGATGTATCACAAATTAAATTCTTTTTGGCGACTGAGTTGAGGCTTTCGCTTGGATTATGGTTAAAAAAAACCTGTAATTTATTTTAATAAACAGAATAAATAAACAGACACATCTCCTCCTTCTTCAGAAGAATAAACATTTCAAACTCTGTAGCTGTCAGGACCAGTTCTTAACCCCCTCTGAAAACGTGGTACTCGTTGTTTTGCTGAATATTTCTCTGCTTCTGCCTTCACTGTGATCCTCTCAGCACAAACACCTCCTCCTCGGTCTATTTTTAATCTAAATGTTACACATGTGTGTGTTTCCGTGCATAGATTACTCCGATGCGCTGCCTCTCACTGTGTTTTTAGCCCTGGTTCCACCTACACTCCGCGGCCCTGCTGTTGCCCTCGTGAAGCAGCGTCAGGGCCTTCTTGTGGTCCTCGGCGGCCAGCGGCGCCTCCGCGAGCTCTCTGTAGATCTTCCACAGATCCCGGCATGCCCGGAGCTTCAGGGGCCGACCGTCTGAGTCCAGCCAGCCGCCGTCCTCCGCCTGTTTGCGGCATAGCTCTCCCTGCTGCCTCGCCTCCTCCAGCTCACCTGAGAGAGGTGGCATTTTTATAAGAGTGGGTGCAACATGAGTTCAACCGTCACAGGAAAATAAAGAGAAAAAACAGCAACAAAACAACTAAATCAAATAAAAATACCAAACATGTAGCTGGTTTTGAGGGAACAAGCTTGAGTTTTAGATCATCTGAGTGAAGAAATGTTTCATTTTTTGAGTGCTGATGTAGCTCACAGGGTCAATCAGGTGACCTATACGCCATAAGACTAACACAGAGGGCTGCATTCAGGTCGGTCTTCCATCTTTCTTGTCTTCTCTGCACCGCCCCGTCACAATAAATTATTAATTTGAGTTAGAGTTATTTTTAATCTCAGGCTTTATTCCACAGTGTGTTCTTTGTCTTGTCTTCTTCTCGTCACCCCCAACCAGGAGATGGCTGAAGCTTCCTCTGCCGGAGGTTTTTTCATGTTAAAAGGGAGTTTTTTCTTCCCACCGTCTCCAAATGCTTGCTCATAGAGGGATGTCCGACGGCTGGGGTGTTGTATGTTGTAATTTATCACGAGGACCAATAACAGCACAAGCAAGAGGGGATCTTATCTTTTCAACACTGCCCCCTGGTGACACTACACAGCTACAACACTCACAAAGGACCAACACACAACTGCCCTCTTTAGGTAAGAGACTAATGCATCAGTGTCAGTGAAGGACAAGTATGCCTGTGTGTGCATCTGTGGATCTCCACTTACACACAGAGCAGAGCACTAGACACTCCCACAGTGCGGGCAACAGTGGTGCTAAAACGTATTACAGACGGACTGCAAGGTTGGCTGGTATTTTACAATTCAAATGTTTAAGTTTGTAATTATGATTAATTTTTACAATGAACGTTTCAGGATCAAACTGAAAGGAGAAGCCACACCTTCCACTGCAAATGCAAGTTAAATAAGGTCTTATTGTTGGTGATACTCAGTCTCACATAAAAATGAAACACAGAAGAAAACAAAACTTCATGTTCAGCTTTGACTTTCTTTTAATCTGAATGTGATTCAAGGTTTTACTGGCCGCAGTTTTTAGTGCTGCTCATCTAAATCACCTCGACCTTGGCACTGCGCTCACCAGAAATAAACCAGCCAAGTTTGAGGCTGAATGGCTGCTTGGACGTTAAGACAGGCTAAGAGCAGACAGTCAGAGAGTTTCGTTATTCACTGTCATCGTTAGTAATTCAGATTAGTCAGTTACTGTTTCTACTGTCTTGGAGCAACTGTGACCACATGCTTTCCTCAGGGATTAATAAAGTGCTGTGATTCTGATCATTCACTGTCACTATACTCGGTGTGTGCACCTCGATCCAGGTACAGCTCAGTCAGGCAGGCCCGGGCCTCGGTGGCTGCTCTGGAGAACCTCCCTTTCTCTCTGTCAGTACAGCTGTGGTAGAAGTAGAAGCGGAGCCAGAGGTCCTCGCGGTCTGAGAAGAACCGACCCAAAAGGAGACGCTCCTCGCAGACGGTGGACCAGATACCTGCAACAGAAGTCACCTGGTCCTGAACCATGTGGTTCATGTGTCTTGTTCTGTGTTCTACCAACAATAACCTTACACTCATTATGTCACTGACACACAAACACACTGATCTAATCACTAAATGAAGCCTCACTGGAATCAGAAGGATTGAATCGAGGCTCTGTGTGCGTGTGTGTGTGTACCGGTCCTTTCAGCCTCCTCAGCCAAGCTCAGGTGCTGGCTAATGGTCTCCATTTTGTGTCTTTGTTCCACCAGAGGAGGAGCACGAAGCCTGAGTGATCCCGGTTCAGCCGTCGCCCTCCAGTCCTGATCAGAGCGCAGCAGAGAGACGAGCTCAGAGAACGACCTGAATGACAGAAAGACATTTTTGGGGGATCTTTTTAACTTTGTGTAAACTGGAATGACCACCTGGGAAAAGCACGTCAGAGCACCAGTTTGTTAGAAATGTGCTGCACCGAAGCTAAGCCTCCATCTTCCATGAATTCTTTTTTATTTATAATGTTTGTTGTACAGTCTATTTCTCATGATCCTGTCAAAGGGAAACTGGAGTTTGCTGCAGCCAGTAATTACTCCAAGTCGGATTGTCTTTGATAGCAATAACTTCAAATGCTCACCGCGCCTGCATCAGCCACAAACCGTCAAACAGAGATTCAATATAACACGGGAGGAATCACAGCAGTGAGATGAGTCTGGTATCAACATGTGGGGGAGAAACAAAACATAAAATGCATTTTGAAGGTTTCTCCAGAGTACCGGCTCTTTCCCCCTGTGTCATAGACATTAAATGAATGCAGTGTTGCTGTTGAAACTGAGACGTACACCATGAGAAGGTTTTATCTTTGGTTGCAGATTTTAACAAAGCCTGAAAATCTCACACACCTGTCTCCAGCACTAACAAACTTAAGAGAGCTCAGAGCTGCTGTCAAAATAAGATGGCTTAAAAAGTGCCACTCTGTGCAGTTTGGGGGTCTCTAACTCAGAAAGTGTTGATGGCATGAAGGAAAAGCTCAGCTAGATATTTAACATCACTGTACAGTGGAAAACAGCTGGCTCTGAGGCGTTTGGGTGCTGTAGGAAAATAGGAAACAAGCAGTGTTGGTTGGGTCCTGTGTGAAATAACGAAATGTGTTACATGTCTGATGGACAATCAGTTCTTCATTATAAAAAACATGTATTTCATGTCTGTGAGTGTTTGATCACACTGACGGTAATTTTGTTTTTGTACAGCAGCAAAACTGCAACGATCAGCCCGCAACTGCAGAATCTTGTTTTTGAGTCAGACATTAAACATTTATCTTGCTGATGGAGAAACAGATACCTGTGGAAGCCTTCCTGCAGCAGCCGCACACAGATGCTCTGCTTCGGACTGCTTCTGAACCTGATGTGAGAGGCGGAGGAGGAGGAGTAAAGATTACAGATGTGAGAGAGGAGGAAGACCATGTTAGGCAGCTCAGTGTGGGCGTGTCACAGGAGAAAAGTCAGTCGGCAGCCCTTCTCTTTGCAGCAGGGGGCGCTCACACCACTCAGATTTCACAGTCACGATTGCTGAGCAGTACATCTCTAACTCCTTAAACTAACTGCTGACTGGCACCTGTACACCTGAGAGCTGTGCTATGGTTTTCTTTGTGTTAGCTGTATTATTGTAGGGTCTTTACCTCACAATAAGCGCCTTGAGGCAACTGTTGTTGTGATGTGGCGTTATATAGATAAAAGTGATTTGGACTTACTCCACAAAATATCAAACCACAGTCAGAGATCACAGGGACGACGATGGTGGTTATAAACTTTCACTACTAAGCTGGGCTCTCAGCTGCAGGCTCTCAGCTGCAGGCTCTGAGCGCGCTCGCATAAAATGATCCCTATGAGTGCGCACTACTGCCACCAGAGACATTATCAAATATGATAAAATGGTGATTAAAGTGGTGGTGCCTGTGTTAAAATCCACCCAGTGACACTGAGGATGAACTCACAGAGCGATTTCTTTCCTGGTCAGACTCTCTGCTGGTCGAGCCGGGCCCAGTCTGGCTCTGAGGGACTCCTTCGTCTGCTTCATCCTGCTAAAATACACACACACACACACACACACACACACACACACACACACACACACACACA
>NW_024583383.1:69488-70331 GCF_018398535.1 Haplochromis burtoni
ATTCTCTAATAGTGCCACAGTTCATCTGTTAATAGTAAGGGGAAATGAATGACACTGAAACACAATAGATGCACATGGAGTAAGTGATGACTGTAATACATCTGATAGCGGGGTAAATCGCCACATATTCTGATTACAACTTCCTGTTTCTGTCCGTAAAAAGGCAAGGGCGTATTTATGTTCCACCCTGTCTTTAAGAGAGCCACCAGCAGCTGTAAGAGCTGCACCGAACACTGAAAGTGAGGTTAAAGTTTACTCTGAGGGTTACTTCTGTCCTCACGCTAATGCCATGCTGTCAAAGCTGTAAAGCATATCAGCAGGTTATGGCATGACACAGAAAACACATCAGTAATACAACAACCTGTCAGTTATGTGGTGCTTGTTTTCATTACCTGAGCACTATGAAATATCTGTGATAAAGAAAGCAGTGAATACTTTGCCCTAGTATTTAGCGAATACACAGATAAGCACAAGTGATGTTTGCTTTGATTTTGATGAAGAAGTAAAGACAAGGTCACGAGAATGTCTGTGAGGGTGTTCCAGGAAAGAAAAAGGAGGAAAAGAGGAAGATTGGTGGATGTAATAACAGAGGACATGCAGAGAGATGATGTGACAGGAGGTGATAGGGATAGGGTGAGATATCCTCCTTGCTCTCTGCCCTTTCCTGCCCTGCAGGCGGTCCTTACCTGTAGTAAGTGCTGCTCCTCTGTTTGCTTTTCTTGGTATTAATTTCAGGGAGAAACCCAACAGCTGTGTTCATCTTCACCTGCAGGTCAACCTGGTGGAGAGAGAGAGGACCCCACCCCACAGAAAACTTTATGCATGAACTGCAATCAGTTTAAC
>NW_024583383.1:70627-79342 GCF_018398535.1 Haplochromis burtoni
CTGCTAAGATTTTAAATGTAACACACGGAGAAAGAAGCGCAGAAACACGAACTCACCGCCAGTTTTATTAGAGAAAAACTTTCCACGCTGCCAGCACACTCAACTTCGTCACTATGACAACACCGAACCAAGTCGACCAGAGCAACGAGCTGAACTGCTTCCGGTCAGGTGGTCCCATTAAAAACAATCATGTTTTTGTGTGTATATTAATTTTATTTATTCCATGGGTTTGTTATTATTGTCTTCGTGGTGACTTCATGTGTATCTTGTATAAACTGCTTAACAAAAACTTCATAAAGTCCAGTTTTTTTCTTTTCTTTCTCTTCTAACAGGTAAGTTTCTTTTCTTCTTTTGCATTAATCCCAGAATGAAGAGGAATAAAGTCTGACAGTATTTTCCCTGTAAATTTACAGCTTTATCTCAGAGAGTGCTTAATTTTTAAGAAGCTTCACTGACTTTAAAAAACAATTCTGATCAAAATCTTTCCAAATATTTAATATATTATAATAAGTCAATTTTATTTATAAAGCACTTTTAAAAAACGATAGCGGCTCCGGCAGATCCCAGGAACGACATTCAAGATCTCTGTCCAGAGCGCAGTCCTAGGAACAACTAACAACAACTTTTTAAAAAAAAAATATTAGTTATATATCAGTTATTAGCAGTTTTATCAGTAATTTGTAAGACCTGCATATGACAGAGGTTCATGAAGAGCTTGTAAATAGTAACATTACACACCAGAGGATGCAGCAGAGAGGGGTTCATTCATTTCATTAAATTTATTTTTCATTAATTTGTTCTTCATAAATCAGTTTAGTTATTGCACGTGAGCACAAATGGTTGCAGAAATCTTGCAGACAGAGTTTTAAACCGCAGCCAGTCACAAAAATGTCCGGATAAAACAACAAAAGCCAAGAATGATTTTGAGTGTGGGCGCTGACAGAGCAAAAAGACGCAGTAAAACTGCAGCAGTGGAGTCAGCGGGGGTTGAGTAAAGCTTTTAAAGGAGCCATTGCAAAAAGATACACAAATTTTTCTTATTAACACTGCATTAAATCCTCTCCTCCTCACGATTCATCTGCTTCTTTCCCTGTTTGCACTCTGCACACATCAGATGTTCGGGTTCCCGCAGTGAGACTTTTCCATTCAGCCTCACCACAGCTGGATGGAAATAGTGTGCCACTGCGTGTTCTTTGCGGTTCTTCAGAGCTTTATAATAAAGTTTCACGTTCAGGGTGGAAATCATCAGCAGCTGAGGGGACGTAGAGGCTGTTTCCTGTCTGTCTCAGTGGGCTTGATTCGCTTGTTTAAATGAACTTGTTTGTTCTCGTCGCTCTAATTAGCTGCGAGTGTAATTGATCTTTTTATCAGCGGCACTTCAAGACGAAAGTGAGAACGAAACCTGCGCTCACTGAAGATAAAGTGCAGCACTCGGTCCTGGTGGTCCTGTACATGCTTCTGCTTCTGCTGGAAAAGCATTTGTTGTTCACAGACACAGCACATCTTTTTCATCTCTGCAGTTAAGCCGCGCCATAAAACTGATTACATTTATAAAATTAGTCTTGGCATGTGGCCTGTCAAGCTCCTTGCTCCTCATGGGTGCAGTTTACTGTGATAAGAGCAGCACATTACCTCGCAGGTTATCTCCGACAGAGGGGTCACTGATTTCACACAGTGAGGCACAAATCCACGCTACTCATTGCTGCCTGACTATGCTGGCTTTTTGAGTACTTCTTCTAAAAGGGCACGCTCGTAAAAAACAACAGTATAAAAATATTAAAAGTACACAATCTGGGGACAGGGGCACCTCCAGAATTTTTTCAAAGGGTTGCTCTAAAAATATTGCACACCAAAAACAGCATTTGCCCTTTTATTATGTTGTTGTTAAATATAGGTTACTTGAAGAATATGGCAAAAAAGAGAGAACGAACATGCCTTAGTAATTTCCTGTTATTAAAGTTGATATGAAAATATGGACCCGTGAAAACCAAATACGATTTCATGATCAATATTAATCTGATTCATTAGATGAAGTTATAGATTGATTGAACATCCCAGCCATTAGTTTAATTGGTAAAATTATTACCAACATAGGACAGGTTTGCTTTGTGGGGTTTCCCCCACCCGACACACACACACACACACACACACACACACACACACACACACACACACACACACACACACACACACACACACGTGCGCGCCCATGTTTGGGGAATACAGTGGAAATTGTTTTAGCGACTCTCAGGATTTATTTGAAGAGCATAAACAGAGCTGAGTGAGAGTGGATGGACTTGGATGAGTCAAGTTGGCCAAAAGCCAAAAGATAAACGCTAATGTTGTTATAAGGGCTGCAAATGCTTACACTGCAAAATCCAGTCTTTAATGTGGACAGGGGTAAGAAAGGCAGGGAAAGACCCACACATGAGAAACTCCAACACTGACCAAGAACATCAGGGAAGAAAGAGCAGTAAAAAAAAAAAGAAGTAATGTCTGAGATATGAACAGCTGTAGATACTGAAGAGGCTAACTGAACACAGGCGTTGAAACAGAACAAAGGAGGCAAAGAAAGTACCAAAGCCAAATATCAATACTATTGATACCAAAGTTGGTATTGATAGTATTGGATCAATTTTCTAATTTAAAAGTAATCATACGTAAAAAGGTATTTTCTGAGCTTTAATTCAAGCACCACATGGAGCCTCTGTTTGTGTTAGCTTGTCATACGTGTTCAATTCAATTCGAATTTAAAAAGGATATTTTAGTGAAAATTAATCAACAGTTTTTAAAAAACATTTGTATATTTGCAAAATTGGCACTGCTTTTCCTTTACAATGGGTTTTAATTCCCATTTTGATTATAAGAATGAGCAGTGAAATTTTTAGGTTTTTAGCTTTAATATTTTTTTAATAATTTTTCAGATATTTTCCTGCAAATGCTGTCTCAGAATGTAAAGTACAAATACCTGAATGTGGGTCAACAGACAATTAAAATAAATATATATTGTGGTGAAGGTGTGGTCCCTGGCTCAGCTGTGCAGTGCTCAAGGGGCAGTGCCAGTCAGGTTCATGGTACAGGTATGTGGTGTTTTATTAACGAGCTCTCTCTCTTCCCTGTTGATTTAGTGAAGCCGCAGCAGAGTGTGTAGGAGTGCAGCAGAGAAGCTGCACGCGTGGGTGCAAAACCGAAAGCCAAGAACTGTATATATATATATATATTATATAATATATTTTATATATATAATATTATATATATATTATATATATATATATTTTTATATATATATATTTATATATATATATATACATTATATATAGTTTATATATATATATATACAATATATGTGTGAGTGTGTAATGTCTCAGGGTTTATTAATGTCTCCCTATGATAATAATCTTGTGGACACAAACATGTCCTTCTGTGCTGCATGCAGAGAATAAAGGAGAGGGCCATCCTCTGATGTAGGTCACAGGTCTACCAGCTCCTTCCCTGGGCTTTGAGCCAGGCAGTAATATGTGTGTATTTGTGCCAGAGAAAAAGAGTTATTATCCGGCTGCATGCTTCGAGTCACGTAGAGCTTTGATGTGTTTATCTCTGAGTTTACTGTCACAAATAAACAAAACACACGCACACACACTGGGCTGCATATCTCCACCGACTCGCTGGGACTCAGATAACACGGACTTCTCGTAAAGGCACACTTAGCCCCGACATCAACTTTCTGAGGTCAAAGGTCACGCTGAGCGGAGCCAAATCAAACTCATACAGAGACAAAAAAAGACAGACAGATAACTGGAAGACTGACACACATGTGTCACAGATGTTTAACCATGCATGCTCCCACAAACATGTTTCAGTCAGGAATAACACGGGCTGTGTGCTTCTGCCAGATGTTTAAACGTTTCCATGGTCACAGGAGATCCAGAGCTTTTTCTCATTTCCTGTTATTGCTGAACATAATGACAGTATAACGGTAAACAGCGAGAAACGTTTTTTTAAGCCAGGTATTATCACTTTTCTCTAGGCACTCCAAAAACTGTAAACAACAACAAATGATACACTGCCTTGAAAAGACATTACTTGTTGCTTTTAGTGCGATGAGATCTCAAAAGCCTTTATGTAGTTTAAAAAGTCCTTTTTTATTGGAAGCTGGGGAACACATTATTGACTCAAAGAGGTAGACTAAAATTCTCATGTGCACACCCTGTGTCAGCGTTAGATTTCAAACAGGTGGATGATCAAGAATGGGCAAGATTCATACTGGATTGATCCGGGCCCAGTCTCTGATCCTGCTGGCCAACAGGGTATCAGTGGAATATCAGTGGAATCTGTGCTGCTGTTGGGCGAAGGACAAAGGAAAAGGAAAAGACTATGTTTGCATATAACACTCTAATCTGTAGTGAAAGCTGGGAGGAGGTGCAAAAAGAGCCTGCAGCAGTGGAGGAGTTCTGCCTTTCATTCTTCTTTCCAGTGCACAAAGAAGATTGAAAGGCAGTGGAAGAAAAACAGAATACATGTGTGTGAATGAGGGGAAGACAGGTGGAAACATGAACATGCAAGGAGCAGAGGCAGTGAAGGTCGATGAGTTAAAATACCTGCGTCCACCCACTATGTGCACATGAGAGGTGGAGAAGAGCGTGCAGGTAGTGGGTGGAGTGGGTGGAGATGAGTGTCAGGGGTGATTTGTAGCAGAAGGATAGGAGCAAGAGTGAAAGGGAAGCTTTACAAGATGGTAGTGAGACCTGCTGTGATGTTTGGGTTGGTGGTGGCGGCACTGACAACTAGACAGGAAGCTGTTAGAGCTGAAAAGAGGAACACCACAAAGGTTCATGGATGTAGTGAACAAGGACACACGGAGGGTTGGTGTGACAGGGATGGAGGCAGATGATCTGCGGTGGAGACCTACAAAGGGAGCAGCTAAAAGAAGAAGAAAAATCCACCTTAAAAAATAAACATGACCAGATGTTTAGAAGGCTGTCACAAGAAATTGACTTTTTTCTGTAATTATCTCAGGAGATCGACAGACGGATTGGTGCTTGAGAGACTACGGTGCTGTTTGTTTGTATATTATGTTGTAGATAGCAACTGATAATTAGCAATAGCTATAAACTTATGTGCTGGACTATGTTAAACAGCACTGTCCCTTTTAAATACATAAATTCTTCTATTTTGTGCTTTATTTATTGGATCTTTGGTTTATAGCAATCACTTTGGCCAGGTCTCCCTTGTGAAAGAGATTTGAGATTAATGGTACTTCCTGATTAAAAAACCTATTCCACTTTTATTAAAATCATAAACAGGAACTCTTTTATCCACTGAGTGTTTCCTCGGTTAATAATATTTCAGCTGTGTGCTTATCATGTCTGGACGTCAGTAGAGATCCATGGTCACCCTGATTGGTGCCTTACAGAAACCAGGTTTGAACTTTTGGTGACAGTTTTGTAAGGTGCAGAATTAGGCATGTGTTGATTCATTTGGGCATTTGTGTAGCAATTTTCTGGTCTATCTGTATTTATAACTGTAGGTGGAAACAATGGGAACAAAGGCGCAGGGAAGGTTCAAATCCAGGACAGCTGCACCGCTTTCTTCTAAATTCACGTGTGCAGTCTGAGCACTGAGCTGAATAATTTCCATTTAATAAATCAGTTAATTAATTTGTGACCACCATGAATGTTCAAGCTTTGAGTTAAACACAGTTTACTTTGTGTTTCTCACTCATAAAAATAAAAAACTCTGTAAACTGTCCTGATATGTTTTCAGCACGTTCCTGTGATGGCTGTGAAGACTGGGGCTGGAGTGGAGCTTTGTTGAATTACTGTTTGAATCAGTCAGTAAAACGAGTTCAGGGATTAACGCTGTAACAGTAATAAACCGACTCTGGAGTCTGGAATCGCTCGTGTTCAAACACTCGTGACGCAGTCGTAAATTTTTACAGCTTCAATTTCCACAACATTGTTTTATCAACAAGCTCTCAAGTGGGAAATCTGGCTCGGTTTCAGTTACGCTCACTGACGGTAAAAGACTTCGTGTCTTCTTTATGAGATGTTCCACTGAGACCTGAAAAGAAGAGAGGAGGGGAGGAGGACGGCAAGTGAAAAGGGAGACGAGAAGGAAGGAAGGAGGGAGGGAGGAGGGGGACGCCCGAGCATTTACAGCAATCAGAGTGAGAGAGAGATAAAGAGGGAGCGAGGAAGTGAAAACTGAACTCAGTTTGATTTTAGTCAGTTTAGTCTGGACTGAGCAGAAGGAACTAATCTTCTTCTTCTTCTTCGTTGACTTTGGAAGGATTTATTTTAAGAGGAAGTGACAGACAAAGACAGAAAAACTCAAACAGGTGAGATTTTTAAACTTCTTTTCATATTTCATACATTTATACAGACGTAAATTTGAATTGTGAGCCAGCAGTGCATTCTGACGAGTTCACACCTCCGATCTGTCTTTAATTTTTTCATGCCTTATTGACACCAGCTGACTGTTCTGTCCTTCAAACACGTCTCTGTTATGTCTGTGGTTTAGGAGTAAAGTGAGAGTTCACTGAGCCCAGTCTGATCTGAGGTGGCCCAAACAAGTAAAACCAGATAAAGTGTCAAGAAGTACATTCTCAAACAATAAAGTTCAATACGTGGTGTGTGTAGTTGTCTGCGTTTATAACTCCAGTGTTTTCCCTGCGGTTTGAAATTTTGTGTGATCTTGTGAATTTCATGAGCCCAGGCAACTAACCACTCATACTAGACTGCATCCTGTCATCTCAACAGGAATAAATTAAGTTGTTGAATTTCATACAGATACTACATGATTTAATTAGGTTCACCATAAACATTAAATTATTTTGTACAAATTAAAAGTTGCATTTTTGTAAATGTAAAAACCACCAATTTCCTTTTTTGAGTGCAGCAGACTTTAGTCAGCTCCTTACTCCAGTATCCAGATAGGTGAGTTATTAAAAAAATGTAATGCTGTAAAGTTGCTGTAAAACATTTTACCATGGGAGTCTATGGGGCTTTACTCACTGCTGAAGTCAGCCTCAAGAGGACATCAGAAGAACTGGAATTTGCAACTTCACAGGCTTCATTTTCCAGTCCTGGAGGTTGCTCCTTGGAGATTACCTCTGCAAGCCCTGTGAATTATCTCAATGTAGAAATATCTAGCCAAATATTAACATCTTATAGGATTAATATCTTTAAATATACAACTAAAATCCTCAAAAGTGGCCTTTACTAACCAATCACCTGTCACTTTCATTCTACCCTCTCCACAGACCAAAAACAGCAGATTAATCTGAGGACCACGATCACTTTCACGTCCCCTTTCAGCCCAGCTTCACAAAGAGCAACAAAGATTCTGGAGTCCCAGAATTCAGGACTTTTGAACAAGTTTCTGAATCTGAGCAGCCAAACAGGGATCTTCTGGAATCAGTTTTGAAGCTACAGAAAGTTTTAGAAACACTACTACCTCCAGATTTTTCTCTAAATTTGGGAAGTGGTTTAGAAGTAGCAGTCCATAAGAATTTTTGGAGTCGCAGCAGCAGATTCTTTGAAGGGTTCCAGGATGGGACACAGAATTTCCTCCATGCCCTTTGGGTTCATCCTGCTGCTGATTGTCTGGTGTTTGTCATTTATTGATCCAGCTGTCTGCCAACATAACCCCACATCAGAGCCATCTTTCTCAAATCTGGTGATGTCTGATCTGCCAGGCTTCCGCAGCACTGACCAACCTCTAGACCCAGGCTCGCATCATTTGCAAAATAATGAGAAGAAGAGTGGTCACGGAAAGCAACACTTCCAAAAGCTGAAGCAACACAAAGAACAACAACCGTCCACCAATACATCTACGGTGGTTAGGTGCTCAGTCAATGTGAAAATGAAAGCAACCTTCAGGTACATCAATGTCGTGCTTTCCTGTTTGATCTTTATTGTGGGAATCATTGGCAACGCCACCCTGCTGAGGATTATCTCCCAAAACAAAAGCATGAGGAATGGACCCAACGCTCTCATAGCCAGCCTCGCCCTCGGGGACCTGATATACATCGCAATAGTCATGCCAATCCATGTCTATAAGGTACCGGACTTAAGTTTATATGTATTAATCCTTTTAACAATAGCTTTCATAATCTACTGACTTGAAAATCCCAAAAGGTAGCATTTAAGAAACATGTGACCTTTAATAAGTTTTTACCTGAAGTCCTGAAGAAAATTTAAGTGCAAGAAGCTCAAAAGAGTAGAAGAGTTAAAAGGCTCTGATCAGATGGTGGGAGAGGTCAACTGTTGGAACGAGGTCTCAGTGGATCTGGGATATCAGCGGGAGTCTGACCTCTCAAAGCTTTTAAAATTAGTTCAAAGATTTACTGGAAGCCAGAGAATCTTTTTCTGAAAAGTTGCCAGTTTAGCATGTGGCTAAAATAACATCAAAGCCTAACTCTAAGAGTACATTTGACAATATCAGGAGGTTTAATATTTATGACCTGTGTAGCACTAACATGGACAATATGATGGGGAACAAAACCACTTCCTAGCTGAGTGTCTCTATCAGGAAGTTGAGTGTCGTACTGATAACAACCCAAAAATATCCTGCTGATTGTGATTGCTCACACACTGTTTTAAAGCTCTCTCGGTTTGTCCGCGCGTGTGTGTGTGTGTGTGTGTGTGTGTGTGTGTGTGTGTGTGTGTGTGTGTGTGTGTGTGTGTGTGTGTGTGTGTGTGTGTGTGTGTGTGT
>NW_024583383.1:79362-93460 GCF_018398535.1 Haplochromis burtoni
TGTGTGTGTGTGTGTGCAGCCCTTGGCGATGAGGTGGCCCTTTGCCGAGAATGACTTTGGGCTGTTCCTCTGCAAGCTGGTTCCCTTTGTGCAGAAAGCTTCAGCCGGCATCACCGTCCTCAGCCTGTGTGCTCTGAGTGTGGACAGGTAATACAAATTTTACTATGCTGATGATCGTCTTGATGCATTCTCAATCATCCAGGAAAGTAAATCTCCAAAAGTTGATTCTGTTCATCTGGACGTAGCGTTTTGTGGGAGAAACGTTTCGTCACTCATCCAAGTGACTTCATCAGTCTCAGCTGACTGCAGGTTTCCTCAACATTATAAACAATACATTACAATAACTATACATTATTATTACATTATTATAAACAATACATTTGCATAATGACTGAAACCAGCCCACTGAAGGAACACTGGGCTGATGGTTGTATCCAGATATGCCCTTTATCAAAAATATCTACATGTCTAAAAAAACAGACTCTGTCATCAGCCTCTAGTCTTAGTCTTAAACCTCAAATAGTGGCGCTTGTTGTTTTAAAAAGGCTACTGTTTGTCAAAGCTGCTGTAGTCTAAAGAGACCAGCATGGCCTTGTGATGCTTGTATGCAGAGCTGGAGTAAATTCAAAATCCACATTTTGAATGATGATTTCATTCATTGAGGGAAAAAATCCAAACTTACCTACCTAGTAAAAAAACCACACAAAAAACCCTATTAATCGTCCACCCTTGTTAAATCACAAATTAACTGTGATTATCCAAATATTTTGGAAGCTCAGTTTAATTTTTACCAGTCACACCCAGGTCTGATTACTGCCAGACCAGCTGAATTAAGAAATCACTTAAATAGAACCTGTCTGATAAAGTCAAGCAGGCAAAAAGATATCAAAAGACAGCACATCATGCTACAGTCTAAAGAGACAGCTGAGAAACAAAGTCAGTGACATCGGTCAATCTGAAAAGGGTTAAAAAGTGATTTCTAAGGGTTTTTGGACTCAACTGGACCACACTGAAGGCAATTATCCACAAATAGAGAAAACTTGGAACATTGACGACTCGTCGAGGAGGTTACAAAATAGTCCAGAACAACATCCAAAGAACTGCAGGCCTCACATGCCTCAGTTAAGGTCAAAGTTTATGATTCAACAATAAAGAAACTGGGCAAAAATGGCATCCATTGGAGAGTCCAGCAGAAAGCCCCTGCTGACCAAAAACAACAAAAAGCCTTCTACATTCTAATGATCGCCAAAACCTTTGGGAAAATATTCTGTGACCTGACGAGGCGAAATCTTTTGGAAGGTTTGAGTTACATCTGGCATAAAACTAACTTCACAACTTGCCATAATAGATGGAAACATGAATTCTGCTTTCTACCAGAAAATACTGAATACTAGGAGACAAGTAAACTTGGGTTAAGTGCACCTCAAAAAATAAATAAAAAGAAGAAGAAGGAGAGGTTTTTGGGGTGGTTTAGTCAAAGATTAGATTGAGATGTGTTGACATGACCTTAAACCTTCATGTGACCAAATTAAACCAATTCTAGAAAGAACAGTGGGCCAGAGTTCCTGTACAGTGATTAGAAAGACTCATTGCCAGTTATCTAGCTAATTTTGTTGCCAACAGAGGCCCAACCAGTTATGATGTTTAGGAGGGCTGGGTAGGTTTGGATTACTTTCATCCTTATAAATTAAATCATCATTTAAAAGCTGAATTTTGCATTTGCTCTGGTATCTTTGTCAAACATTAAAATTGGTTTGATGATGTGAGACATGTAAGTGTGAGAAATATGCAAAAAACTAAGAAATCAGGAGGTTTATCTACTTTCTAAGTGTGAAAATATGAAAAGGAAACAAGATCAGCATCAGATTAGATTTAAATCTGTCATTGTGCTAAAACTATGTGTGAAACTAACATTTATGGAATGAATATTTTTCATGAACATTAACAGAAGACGTATTTTTCAAACTGTTCCACCTTACTTCCAGGTACCGAGCTGTGGCATCCTGGTCACGGGTGCAGGGCACGGGTCTCCCCACGGTAACAGCGGTGGAGATTATGGTGATCTGGGTGCTGTCGGTGGTGCTGGCTGTGCCGGATGCTGTCACCTTCACTATGGTCCCTTCCACATACAACAACCATAGCTTCAATGTCTGCATGTTGTCACACAGAAACACACCCTTCCTGAAAGTGAGTCTGCACTCTGAGAGCTTGCGTATGTGGGCGTGTGTGTGTTTATGGGAACATCTGATAAATATTTAACCCTCAAAACTGACTAGTGGCTGCTACAACAGTTTCTTCACATCCTCCACAGCTCTCACGTGTCTCTTAATAGTTTTTTCACCTGTAAGGAAGCTTTTTTAAGTGGTATGTCAAATAGAAAATTGAAGGTAAAACAATAAGAGAATGAGAGAATGAGCTGGTAGGGAGTGGTAAAGATTTATCAATTCTTAGCTATCCCAGCTATGCCAGAGTATCCTTGGGAAACATACTGAACCAGAGGCACCAGTGTGAGTGTTTGCACAAACATTAGACATGGCACTTTGGTACTTTGTGCTACAGTTTAACAGATATCAGGTAAAAGCAAGAAGCCGTGTGTCAGGTTTGATCATGATGCCACTTTAAGATGAATGGTCTCCATGGACGGGAAATAAGTGGCCACTTTCGTCCATTTCCATGGACTCGTGGTTTTTACGTCTCTGGGCGAGGCCTCTTTAACTCAGACGTTTAGGACAACATTTCCTGTTTATGTCTCCAGGTCATGAGTAGCACAAACAAACAGCACAGGCACTTGAATCTGAACCTGGGTCAGCTGACCTGCTATCAGTCTTTGGACTGAATCGGTGTTGTGTTTGCATATTAAAACTGAATCTTTGACGTAAAAAAGCAGCTGGGTTCAAGTACAAGCTACCAGCTCCAAACACAGATCACAATCATGGTCATAAACAAAAAGCAAAGTTTAGAAAGACGAACATGTTCACATGGGCTTATTAAAGGATAATGTGGGTTTATTTTAACCCAGTTCATTTCCCATTAGTGTGGCTGTGGGCTTGGTTCACTCTAATGTTGCACTCTCCTACATGGAAAAGTTTTGATTCATGATGGTAATGCCAGCTTCCTGCAGCATTCAAGGAACATGGATTAATTAATGAGTCATTTCCAACATGTTTTGGATCAGACACAGAAGGGAGCTGAAATCAAATCACCAGCATATTTATCCACACACACTAATTTGATTTATCAGACAGCTGGTGTTTGTTGTGCTCCTCCTTTTCCTGAATCTCTGGAAAACAAGTGCAAAGTTAGTATAACCAACAGAAAACCAAACACACCCTCGCAAACTGTCAGTCTATTTAATTTCCCATCTCTTCCTCCAACATGTCAATGCACCATGTCAGTGATTGCTGTTTCAACCCCTCCACCTACACCAACATCCAGCTGCCAATTACAGTATGCTGCAGATTTTCAGGAGCCTATCACAGTAGACTTAGGGTGAGAGGTGGTGTACACCTGGACAGGAGGCCAGAAAATCATGGTGCCAACACAGAGAGACAGACAACTGTTCACACTCATATGCATACCTACAGCCAATTTGGAATCATCAGTTAACCTACCAAGCACATCTATGTACAGTCAGGAGAGATTTACGCAAGGAGGGGGGGTTAAATTGCTGACATAAAGGTCCCAGCTGAACTCAAATCCAGGATCAATTTTATATAGTATACAGAACCGCAAACAATACCCTTTATAATGTAAGATAAAAAGCCTCAGAGCCGACACATGCCCCCTTGAGGCCCATATGGAGGCCCAAAAGGACAGCAGCTATGGGGCCCACGTGTTTTCTTTGGACAAGCCCATAGTGGATATGTCTATAGAAAACCCAAAGGGGCTAAACTGCTGTCGACTCTGTGTATGTGCACTCATTTGAGGATCACGGGAGATAAACGTGGGTTTGTCCTGCCCACACTGCTGCAGTCTGTGGATTTTACAGACTGTGTGGAGAGTGAAACTGAGGATCCAGATGCAGATGTGTGGAGGCAGTTAGAATTAAACAGAAAAACCCCCACCTTTATTGGCAGATAAATATTGTGCAAAATCCATAAACAAAGTAAAAAAAAAAGGACACATAACTGTCAAAATAAAGCAGGAAGTGAAATCTAAATAGCAGCATGCAGAAACAAATTAACGTAATACTGGGAAACTAACAGGAGAGGATGGAACAAATACACCGAGGGTAACTAAACTGTAATACAACCAGAAACTAAGAATGAGACTAAACACTCTAAAGAAAACACATGAAGAAAATTTAAACAAAAAGCAAAATCAGAAACAAGCAGAATACTTAAATAAACAAAACTTGAAAGCCCCCAAACTCAAAAACACTGGGTCAGTGACCCCGGACGAGGCCATGCAGGGGCTCATTTACCCACAGCTACCCATGGTGGGCCAACACGGGCGCGTTTATGGGGAACAACCAGACAGTTGCCTGTGAGGAGGGTTTTATGACGGGTAACCATCTGCTGAGAGAAAAAACGAGAGCACAGAGAGATGGGTATAAAACACCTGCAGGATGCTATGTAGTAAAGCTGTTTCAGGTCTGTGCTGCATGTGTCAGCTGTTGGCTCTAGAGCACTGTGATGTGAACCAACAGATTCTAGAAAGATTTTACATCCAGAAAAAATCTGTGAATACAGGCTAGCATTGAAATATGGTCACTCGTGTCTCCAAAAACAAGACGATGGTGGCCAGAATGTTAAAGCTGAAGTTTCCAAAACCAACATTACTGTGTCCATCCTTTATGTACAGTCTGTGGGTGTAATGTGGTTGTCTCTGTGTTTTTCAGCACTACATCGAAGCCAAGGACTGGTGGTTTTTTGGTTTCTACTTCTGCATCCCTCTGGCCTGCTCAGCCATTTTCTACAGCCTCATGACCTGCGAGATGATCCAACACGAGAAAGAAAGTCTGAAGATCTCGCTGACCGAGCACCTCAAGCAGGTGATCACCAACACTGAAAAAAAAGGCTGTTTATCTTTAACACACAAACAAGCTTCTTATGCAAAGTCCTCTCTGCAGCGGAGAGAAGTCGCTAAGGTCGTGTTCTGCCTGGTGTTGATCTTCGCCTTGTGCTGGTTTCCTCTCCATCTGGGTCGCCTGCTGAAGAAGATCATCTATGATCGAGACCTCAGTGAGCAGCGATGTGAACTCCTGAAGTAGGCCAACCATCATGCACTGCTGGGAAAACAAAGCTTTTTCTGTTTGTTTTTTTCTGGCTGTTTACACGTGTCTACATTTTCTAGTTTCCTGCTGGTCCTCGACTACATCGGCATCAACATGGCCACCATCAACTCCTGCATCAATCCCATAATCCTCTTCTTTGTGTCCAAGAAGTTCAAAAACTGCTTCAAGGTAAACACTGAACATGGCTGCGCTGTGTGAGAGCGAGTTTTTAATCTAGACTGCCAAGAATCTGCTTGTTTCTGTGCCAGCGTAGCATCGCAGCAAGGTCACGGGGTCAAAGGGCGTGAGATAGATATAACAGAGAAACAGAAACTTATCAGATGCTCCCAGAATGGAATTATCTAGAGGACAGAATGAGAGGGGAGATGTATAAACATGGAAAGGTCGTGACCTATGATAGGAGACTTATGGGAAGTTAGTTCTGTAGGGTTAAAGAGGCACTCCACCGAATTAGCACATAAAGAGGTGTGAGTGAGGTCATGTTAACAATCCATTAAATTTTAGCTCACATCCACCAACACCTTCAAGGTCAACTCAACGAATTAATGGTTGAATTAAAGCCTTAACTTAAGAACTATGATCCCTACACGTGTGGTGTGTATGCAAAACATACAGGAGAAAATACCCTATAAAGACTTAAAATATCATGCCACATTTGACCACTGACCTCCTCTTCAAGGTCAATAGATTGATCTGAAGGTCAAGCTGATGATAATGCTATATCAGGATACTAAAGGTGCTGAGGTGGTTCTCTGCTCTTTCAACAATGTGTCTCCTGTGAGTCGCTGAAAGAGGTACGCCTTTAACCTGACTCCCCTCTGTCTGTCTGTCTGTCTCTCTGCAGTCCTGTCTGTGCTGCTGGTGTTACTCTGGCTCTCTCTCTAACAGCATGCTGCCTCTCCACCACGGGACGAGCCTGCAGTACAAACACACTGACCACTGAGCGAGCAGGACACTCGCCTGCATCTGCAGCTCTGAGCGCTGAACCAGCAGCCACACAGAGACACTGACTGTGTGTGAAATACAGCACAGAGTACACCAGCGCTTTCATGTGTAGTCTTTACCTTTATTAGTGCATTTATTCAATTCTGTATTATATTATGTGTATTATATGTGATATAGTTATACTATGTGTCAGACCTTATAGCTGCAGTGTAGTGACGTTTAAATGTTTAGTGACAAGTTCGAGTTCCTTCGAAAAAAAGAAAAGAAAAGGTTTTCCTCAAACCCTGAGCTCCGAATTCAACCTCATCCAACATCTTTGGGATGAATTGGAAAGCCAAATGAGCCGGACCTCATCACCCACGGTCTGTGTTGGGCCTCTTGTGGCTAAACAAAGTATTACATTAATTATGATAACGTAAATAATGTGTTTTTGTGCCCTTTAACTTTTACTGCAGATAAGCTGTTAAATGACAGCAAATCTTTGTTTTTACTAAAGAAAAAAAAATTAACAAAATCTTATTTTATCAGATCAATTTGAAATAGCAATATTTTTTCATGATAGAAAAACCATCTAAAACAAGAGAGAATTTCTTGTTTTATTTTCATACTTGATAAAAAAAAAAATCTTGTTTTGATATTTTTTTCTGTGGATTTTGAAGTGTGTCCACAAAAACAGTGCATTGTCTCTGAATTAACAGAAACGTTTCATGTTTCTAGATCTTAGATGTGTCTGAGTTGCACGCAGCCATTTTTTCTTTTTTCTTTTATGCATCCTATTTATTGTTGTTTAAATATGTAAAATAATATTCAGTTAGTGCAAACAGAAACAATTGTGATGTCAAATGGTACAATAGCGTCCTCTAGAGGCTGAAATTTTGCATCACATCGCACAAAATCAAACGTCACACGTGATGGTAAATGCAAACGTCAGGGTCTTTCTGCTTTCGCAGCTGAAGCTGAAATTTAAATGAAGTGAAATATAAAACCTGTGTGTGCTGTGGAGCAGCGATCAGACCAACAATCTGACTTCCACCAAAGTCTCTAAACATGTCAGCACATGGACTGAAGTTACTGGTGTTGAACTATTCATCTGTTTTATATCTATACTTACTGTGACTTGTTTAATAAGTATTACACGTGTTTGTTAATAAAAGTATATTCTCCACATGCTCATGAAGCTCTGCTTTGGTTTTTATATGTGTGTGTGAGTGCACTGCAGTTAAGAGCTTCTGTAAATGCACTCAGTCCTTTGGTTCCCAGATAGGGCTTTCAGAGGGACATGCATCATGCTGTCAGCTCTGTGAGGCTCTGTGAGGCAATTTTATTTTACATATTTCAGATTATATATTGAAATTTTACAAAAATATTTAATCTGACTCTCATACATTTTCTTTGTCTCATAACTTTATTGCTTTCAGATACTTTGATTATTTTACTCTGCTACTTTGTAACCTAGTTTTTAATTTCATAATATGTCTCATAGTTTGAATTAGTTGATTCATCATTCTGACTTTTAATCTCATAATTGTAATTTAGCATTTTGATTTTTTTCTGCGTTATTACTAATAACGTTTACAATATTGTTTAAGTCTAAAAATATTTTAAGAAATATTTTTTTATTGGCGTCAACGAGCTTCCATACATTACGAAAAACATGTCCTTGAGCAGAGGTAATTTAATTTGAAAGTTCACGCCCTGTTTGTGGCGCTTTTCCGCTGACCACGTGACTGACGGACAGCGGGGATCTGGGTGAGGTCCCAGCCTATGACGTGGGCGCGTAAACACGGGAAAGGGCGAACACGGACATCGGTGTGTGTGGTCGATCGATCCGGATGAGTCCGGTGGTCTGACAGTGATCTGGGGTCTACTGAAAACATCAAAGGGGATCAGCTGGGCTTCATTTTGCAGCGTGTGGTTGGGCGGAGGAAGGATGCGTTGCCTGGTAACAGAGAACGGAGTGAGGATGAAAGCAGGCCAACCGTCGCTCTGAGTGAACGTCTTCCGCCGTAACGGTCCACATTTTCTTCTTTTAACAGTTCGGTTTAAATCTATTGTATCGAACCAGCAGCCTTTTAACTGATCAGCGGATAAAGGTGGTGATGCCTGAAGAATACACCGTGTACTGACCTCATTACACGCTGGGCATTTAAGATTTTTACGACATTTTAAAGCTGTAATACGCCTTTAAGAGGCTACATGAGGGATGCTTTAACCCCAACGGTCGTTTTAACACGTTTAAGGCTAATATACCTAATTAATATGGATGGATACAGTGGTGGTCCCTAAAGCCCTTAAGATATTAAACTTATGTGTTTTTTGGTATAATAGGGATCACATAGTGCACTGTTTACCAAAATATTACCCACAGATTTCAGTTTATTTGAGTTTTAGTGCTATAAATCAGTCTAACTTCAAGAGTAGGACCCATAAATATATTACTTTTTACTTATTTAAACATAAGCTAGATTTTTTTAAATGTATTCTATCAGTTCTAATTTGGCAAAATACAAACTTTGTATGCAGTTAGTGGAGATTTTAAGTCCAAGGTTGCGTTTTACAAAGTTTTATTGATATTTTATTGGCTTTTACTGACAGAATAAATAAATATAAGGCAGTTTTCTCCGCTCAGCACTAGTGTCATACTTTAGTTTGTTTATGGGCTAATTAACAGGTGTTTTAAATACTAAAAACTCCAATTTGAAAGATTGTGTGGAGGGTTTTTCACAGAGATATTCTCCAGAAATGTCTGTTTATCTGGATGGAATCAGTGCCAGCTTGCAGAGTGTTAAGTTGTTAAGTAAGCACAAGTCAAATTACACATCCTTTTGTCATTATTAATCCAGACAAATGCCATCATAAACTAAATCTGTGCTCTTTTTGTGCAGTTTGCTAAGACTTTTATGCAATCATTTGCTCAAAATTGTGATTTTCAGGTCAAATAAAGAGTGTGTAATGAAATGAACGGGTTAATTACACATGCTGCAGCAATTTTAATTGTCCGCCTTAACAACCTGCCTGTGGTCTGTGGTTTAGGATGCGTGCCTGTAGTCTGCGTTGAGGGTGAAGCTGCCGTCATGCCGTGTACATGTGCAGAGTGGAGGAGGTGGATCCGCCCGCTGGTTCTGGTGCTTTATGCCCTCCTGCTGGTTGCTGTTCTGCCGCTCTGCATCTGGGAGCTGCAGAAGGACAAAGTACTGACACCTCCACCTGTGCTCATCTGTGGACCAAACATAGTCGCATGATCTTGTAGCCCCCTGTTCATGCTGTAATAAGCAGACTGTATATAAAAGATGGACTCATCTTTAGTAGTTTATCTGTTTTTTATCTTTAATGTATAAAAAGGGTGGAGTTTTATTTATGCAGTGTTCTCACTGCACAAAAAAACACAACAGCCCTGCAGTGACTAACTGTGATGTTGCAGGAAGGATGTTGGATACACTTTAAAGCCTGTGGTCTGTGTCTGCGTGCAGGTCGGCACTCACAGTAAAGCCTGGTTCATCGCTGGCGTCTTTGTGTTTCTGACCATCCCGATCTCGCTGTGGGGGATCCTGCAGCACATGGTGCACTACACACAGCCTGAGCTGCAGAAGCCCATCATCAGGTAAACACACACACACGCACTTCAGTTCTGTCTTCAAACACTCTAAATGTCTCCACAGATACACTGAAGCAGGTCTGACAGAGTCTGACTTTAGGACTGTTGTATTTGACGTCAGCAACGAGGCGTCAGGTGTAAAAATGAAATAAGCTGCAGATTTCAAGCTGGATGCTGAAGTTGAAGGAAAAAGCACAAAGTGGGTATTTTGTGCCTAAAAGCCTACTCTTGTTGGTAGCTATTAAATTTAATCTAATTTGAAAAGTCTAAAATTAGCTTCAGCAGTGAAGCTCTGAGGATGTTTTCCTCCATCTGTTATGCTGGGAACACTTCAGAAAGGCCAATGTGAGCAGCAGGGATGATTACAGCAAGATAAACCTGCCTCAGCATTTGATTTTTAATTAAAACAAACTTGGAACATTTATGAGTCTGCCTTTCAAAATAAAAGTCTAAATCCAAATGTATCAGTAGATGTGAAATTGTTAGAATTACTTACTCCACACTATATTAAGATTTTTTTAGTCAAACAGGAGTTTGAAAAAAAAATGATAAGAACAACTCTGAGCAGAGCTGCTGGTCTCCAGAGCTTGCAGTGGTTGGACTATGTGGCATAACTTACACAGACTGTATATAAACGTTGGATGTAGCCACTTTGACTTCACCCACTATTTTTTAATCTCTTGTTCTGAAGCGTTAACTTTAGCATTATGGTTGTTGCCATGTTGTTTTTGGGACTATAAGTGGCTGTGTGATGTTTAGTGGAGTGCTAACTTATGAGCTAAAGTTAGCTTGCTCTGTCTCTTTTCAACAGGATACTGTGGATGGTGCCGATCTACAGTTTGGACAGTGTGAGTCATTGTTACACACAAACGAACACAGACATCCAGCGACACAGACCCTTCAGTATTTTCTTCCTTTGCCGTGTTTATAACTCTTTTACACTTAATGAAATTCATCAAATTCTTTCCCTCATGTGACCTTTATGATTTCTGCTTGTTGAACGTCTTTCAGTGGCTGGCCCTGCGATATCCCAACCTGGCCATCTACGTGGACACGTGCAGGGAGTGCTACGAGGCCTACGTCATTTACAACTTCCTGGTTTTCCTGCTGAACTTCCTGAGTAACCAGTACCCCAGCCTGGTGTTAATGCTGGAGGTCCAGCAGCAGCAGCCACATCTGCCCCCGCTGTGCTGCTGCCCACCATGGCCCATGGGAGAGTAAGAAGAGGGAGGTCACAGAGAGGGAGTTCAAAGTGTGTGATGAATGGATGCATGTTAAGTTTTTTCTCTCTCTGTCAGGGTGCTGCTGTTCAGGTGTAAGCTGGGAGTCCTGCAGTACACTGTGGTCAGACCAGTTACCACAGTGATAGCGCTGTGAGTTTTGTGCTATAACTGTAATGTTTTATAGCCCAATGTTTGTAACTGTAGCTGTAATACTTGATGTTGATTCCAGCTATTGGCTGTAGTCTTTCTGTTAGCTGTTGAAATATATCTATTTTTTCCAACATGATTAGTAATGCAGGATGAAACCTCTCCTTGTGTTTAGTGTGATAATTCAATCACTGCTAACCTACTTAGAGCAGCCGTGGCCCATTTTATCACCTAAAACTCTCCTGTGGTCCAAACAGACTTTTACTCAGAGCTGTGCTCATCACATGAGCCTAACAGGAAGTATTTTCTTTACTGCGTTTTCACTGATCTTCTGCTTGTTAAGGCTGTACAGAATCCTGCTGTTAGCAACCATGACATTTTTATTCAAACCTCATTCAACAGTTTTGATTTATAAGTGAAACAAAATGTTTTCATTATATATTATTTTATAAACATCACTGTCTTGATATTTTTACTTGAACTAGAAAATAATGTTCAAAATCAGTAATATTTAAAAAAAAACCAGAATGAAAATCACCTCTGACTTGACTGAAAATGAAAATAAAAGCCGTTTTTTTCTACTGTAAAATTTACAGTAACTTGTTTTTCCCACGTATGTATTCACAGCGATATCCACATGGAACAGTAGAGTACTGTACACCATTTTCTTTATTTTTCTACCTCAGTTTGGGAAAGTGTAGATGTTTTTATATGTTTTGTAATCTGAGAGCAAACTGAAAAAACAGTGAAGTTTGTGACCTGCTAAAGTGACTGATTGCTTTTGTGTGCAGCATCTGTCAGCTCTGTGGGGTTTATGATGAAGCAAACTTCAGCTTCAGAAACGCCTGGTCCTACCTGGTCATAATCAACAACATATCACAGCTGGTAAAGACTCAGCGTCATCATCACAGAGCAGCAGTTTCGCATTCCCAGTGTGTCAAATACACCTGTTTCTGGTTGTTAGCACACCTGGTTACATCTGGATTATTGTGGGGTTTTTTGTATTTGAACATCTGGTATGAGACTGCATTACATCAGAGCATGTAGTACAAACATTAGCCCCCAGCCCGAAACTTACCTGAACCCTGTTTAACCTTTACACAGTTTTTTTTAAGCCAGTATCCTTCAGAAAAAGTGAAAACTGATCGCTGAGGCTTTTTTTTTTAGGTTATCTCAGTTAATACTAAATTTAAAATCTATGATTTCTGTGAACAAGAGATCAAGTAAAATTCCAAAATTATATTTTTGTTTCTTTCTCTGCAGTTTGCCATGTATTGTCTGGTGTTGCTCTATCGAGCTCTCAGGGAGGAGCTGATGCCCATCAGGCCTGTGGGGAAGTTCCTCTGTGTCAAACTGGTCGTGTTCGTCTCCTTCTGGTAAGAATGGGAGTGTGATTGTAATAGCTTTGGGTTTTGAGCCGTTTCATTTTTCCCTTTAAACAGATGCAGTGCTGATACATTCATTTTGTCTCCAGGCAGGCAGTTTTAATAGCACTGCTGGTGAAGGTCGGTGTGATCTCTGACAAACACACCTGGGACTGGGACAGCGTGGAGGCCGTGGCTACTGGTCTGCAGGTACAGATCATACTGCTGCATCAGTCAGCTGACCTTTGATTTATTTGTCTTCATGTTTAGATAACAGGTGAGATTTCCTGGACTTTTAGCAGAGATTAAAATTTAGCAACGTTCAGCTTTCTGTACAGATTAGAAGACAAATGAACTAAAAACAGTAAAAGCGATGAAAATAAATGCCACAGTGTTCAGATAAAGCATGAAAACTGAGTAGCAGAATAAAAAGAGGACTTTAATGACACTTGCTGATGGGTGCTGCAGAAAAACTGGCAAAAAACCAACAATAGCCCAAACATCAAGGAGTTGAACTAAAAATGCAAAAAATGAAGTATCACACCAAAAACAGAAGCAAAGTCACAAAATAATATGGAGAATTAGGTGAAATGAAGTACTGTAAACATCATTAGTGTGATATTAGGATCACACTCAGCAGCAGTGCAGGGTTTCCTAAGGCACTTTGTGAAAACAGTAAGGTACACTGAAAACTTTGAGGGTCCAGGAAGAAGAAGAAGAAGACTGAGCAGCAGGGAGGGATTTAAACAGGTACATCCTCGAAATATGACAGAAAAGCTGCCTGATATCAGACAGAACTCTGACTCTCACATCTGGAATCAAACCAACACAAAAGATGATGGAAAAGTAAACCATTCAGTACAAATTTGTATATATTTCTGGTCTTTCTGCATGAATTGATGGAACAGCTAAAACGAAACAAGATGAAACATCAGAAAAACTGACTTCTTAAGGTGAAATGACTGCAAGAGGCACACAAAAACACAAGGCACAAAATAACGAAATAAATTTTTTATTAAAACAGTTAAACACATTTTACGCTGCTGTTTCTATTCTGAAAGATAACTGAGTTTTTACTCATATAGGACTTCATCATCTGCATAGAGATGTTTCTGGCTGCCATCGCTCACCACTATACCTTCACCTACAAGCCCTATGTACAGGTAACCTTATCTATCTATCTATCTATCTATCTATCTATCTATCTATCTATCTATCTATCTATCTATCTATCTATCTATCTATCTATCTATCTATCTATCTATCTGTTTCTGTCCATCAGGAAGCAGAGGAGGGGTCGTGTTTTGACAGCTTTTTGGCCATGTGGGATTTCTCTGATATCAGAGCTGATGTCAGTGAGCAGGTCCGCCATGTCGGTGAGTGTCTGACTCAGAAATCATCACAGTATGTGGAAATGACACTGAAGCAGTTTGTTGAGGAACACATCAGTGATTGGAAATGGGGCTAAACTGCTTTTGGTGCTACTGTTCTCTCTGTTTTAGATGTTCTTACAGTTTTTCTCAGTTGCTTTGGTGCATTCCTCAGAACACCATTAACATTTGCACAGCAGTTAGTGCATTTCCCAAAA
>NW_024583384.1:0-3777 GCF_018398535.1 Haplochromis burtoni
AGATAACAACAGACCTTCAAAGTAAAACAGGAAACACATGACAGTCACGCAAAAACAAAACACTGACAACACCGAAACGTAACACCGAGACGTTTAGACAAAGAATTGAACAGAACAGTCAGAAGCTGCTGGTTGAAGGGAAACGAGCACAAAAAGAGTTTGTGTTGATTGTGACATCAGAGTAGCTCACCTGAAATTCAAAGCTCTGCTCCAGGATCGCTGCTTACCCAACAAACAGACCCTTAGAGTTCATATGGGGAGGTGTGGGCAGACCCGCATGGTCTACAACAGACAGTGTGGGACTTTACTGCCAACAGCTGGTATGTAGCACGCACCAGAATAATCCTCAAAAAGAGAGGCCGTTTTAGCTCCTCCCTTTTTTGCAGGAGGTCATCACAGAGCTGATTTTGGCAGATTTTTACTCCAAACACCAAAGCGTCTGAGTTTTTATCACGTCTGCCACTGCAGGAACCCTCAAACATGCACGCACTGTTGCTTTGTTCACTGTTTGTGCTGTTTGCTGCACAGCTCTCACCGCTGGCTCCTCCCACACTCCTGTGGTTGTTGCACAAACACGTTACCGCACTATGCCCCTGCCCTCAAAGACATCACATAAAATGCTATAGAACAAGCAGTGTGTGTTAGTAGATGTCCTGACATCTTTCACTGTTCAGTATATCAGTGATATACAGTTTAAGACTGGAATAAGTTGCTGTCTCTAATCTGCATTTTTATGACAGTGAAATTAAAAAATGTTCTCTATTTCATCTTCCCCACAATATTCACATTTCTCTTTATCAGGTTCCCTTTATTATAAAGAGTTTGGCAGCAAACATCCCTGTGAGCGCCCACAGTGGGCAGGTGTGTGAAAAGGACAAACCACATGTGTTTTCTATGGCTTTACTATTTCTTGGGTGGTGTTGAGACTGTGACGTCTTCTTGCCGAACCTCCAAACTTTGTTAGTCTGTTACCTGGGCTTTGTTAGCTAGCCTTGTTTTTAGCCTGTCTGCTAGCTGTCTGCTGCCCTAAAGCTACAGCTGTCTGTGGGCTTTACCTACTGACGTACTTTTACAAGATGATACCCGACAACTGAAGCAGGACCTTAGGATGAAGGGCGAGCTTATCCTGGAGTTTTCATCTATGGACACCACACAAGCTAACCACCTGGCTTCTCTACGCGTCTCAGTAGAGAAACCTGCCCCCCGTTCACTCAGTGCTCAGCCCCAGCTGCTCACAAACCACTTTCCACTGGAACCAGTTCAGCCACATCTACAGGAGGGCCTGTCGTCTCAGTCGATCTATCTATGTCTGATGAGATGTGACCGCTCCTCATGGGCGAGGTCCAGAGTCTGCAACCTGCAACCCAGATGTGTGGGTGGTGGTAAAGGACAATAAGGGTGGTGCTCCATCTACATCCTCACTAAACCAGGCGCCACTCAGCACTGAGGTGGGGAATGGCTGACAGGGATGCCTCACTAACCTCACTCGTCAGCTGTGTCCTCTCCTGGGCTCCCTTGCCATTTCTCTTCCCAGTTACCTGGCTATAGTGCACCTGCATGACATCAAGCTGAGCATCCAGGCTTTTCTGTCTCGAGCACTGCTGCAGCTCCTCCTGTTGCCTCGACGGCTGCATCTCCAACATCAAATGCTGTAGTGCCCCCGAGGTCCACATCATCTGCCATCTCCTCAAAGCCATGCCTGTCCACAGTGTGGTTGTGGGCACCTCTACGGTCCAACATGGTGGCCGTGCCTTTTGCTATTATGGCGCCTGTGTGGAGGATATTACTGCGACCGATCTGCAGCTGTTGAAAACTCACCACAAAGCCTCAGCACTAGTTGGCTTTAATGACTTAAAAACAGTCAGTTGGAGACCCTCGAACAAGGTTTTGTGCACCTTGTGAGGAGTCTGCTGGTCCTCTGCCTGTTTGGTTTTGTTCAGCCAGCTGCATCAGCTGCACATTTGGCTGAAGGGCTGCTGCAGGAATAAAGACAGTCCTCCAGCGCCCTGAACTTTGAAACAAGATCCCCTTCACCCAAACCTCTGGGGTTCAATCTGCCCGCAATCATTGAACTAACCTTTCACTCGTGTAGGACTGAGCCCAGACCAGCGTGTCGCCTAAAATCATGTTATTACTGATATTTTCTCACCATCACTACTAAACCGTGTCACGCCTGCTAACCTGCATAACCACTGATACCAAGACTTCACCTGTTTTCTCAGTCGGCCACCTCTTTATCAGTTCCTGCGATTATAAGGAACAGAGAGAAAAACTCCAGCGTTTTCCATAGTTGTGCACCCAGACTCAGTACTGACCTGCACTGTGATGGAGTCTTTATGGTGAAGGAGCACCAGTGGTCTAAACCAGCGGTCCCCAACCTTTTTTGCACCACGGACCGGTTTATACCCGACAATATTTTCACGGACCGGCCTTTGAGCTGTCGCAGATAAATACAACAAATAAAACTAGTACCGGTACCGAAAAAAAGAAGATTTATTCATAACACACGTGAAAAGACCCAGGAAAACCGAGTAAACGATCAAAACGATAACAAAATAACGCTGAAAACCAATAAAAACCCTGAAAACCATACATTTCACATCTGAGCCTCAACTCTCACGGCCCGGTACCAAACGACTTACGGACCGGTACGAGGCCCGGGGGTTGGGGACCGCTGAACTAAACTGTGTCCCATTTAATCCTGGTTCTTTTAACTCCTTCTATCTCCTTTTATCTCCTCTGACCTGTAAATATTTATGTTGATCAAATCATTTAATCTACATATGGATGATTTCTCTAACTGCCCTGATACAGAATTTATTAACATTAGAGAAATCATTTTATTTACTGCGACATGTTACCGGCCCCAAACACCAGATCTGGATTTTACTCTCGGTTTATCTCTAAATTCCCTCCACACGTCTGACCTGCGATCACACATTCATGCTCTTTGACACAGTTCTGGATCCACTGTTGTCTAAATCTCACATCTTTAATGAGCACTCGGGTTTTCTGCTCTTTTCTTTCCTGACTGCAAAGTCAGATTAGTCCCAATCATCACATCTGTCAACACAAAGTGCAGAAAAGCTGAATGTAGATGGAAGAAGCCTGATCTCCGTGTTCATTCTCCATATAAAGGAGTTATTGGTCACATCTAACCAGCTCATCAAAGACGTGAAAACATCTCATGTTTGATTAAAGAAAACAAGCTCGGGGTTCGTGTTTGACGCCATCAGCAGATTCCTTCATCCTCCTCATTCTGCTTTCACTCCCACATCTTCAGATGCTGTGAAATGTTGCAGAGCTCGTCATGCTCACCTCATCCTGTCATGACATCATCTGGCTGATAAATCATCATCTGACTGCATTCCAGATTATTAAAGCAGCCGGTGTCTTTGCTGGAAAAAACAATCCCACTGTTTCAGATGTTTGATGGCCGATTTCCAAACTTGTTTATTTCCAAAATCCTTTAAAAGCTGTTATTCATCAGCTTCTTCAGATTGCTGGAGGAAACATCTTCAGTAAATTCCAGTTACAGGCAGAAACGGCGTTATTAAAGTTACTAATGATACTTCTGCACTCAGAGGTGAAGACATTTGTTTCCTGTTAGGATGCCTGGGTCGTCGACCCAGGGTTTTTGAGTTTTTGATATTATTTATACTTCCTAGTTTTTGGTTTCTTTGAGTTCTGTCTTATGGCTTATGTCTCTGTCTTCTTTAGTTGCTCTGTCTCCCCTATCACCTGCATCCCCTTGTCTAGTTCGCGTCTATGTGTATC
>NW_024583384.1:29766-33653 GCF_018398535.1 Haplochromis burtoni
TTCCCACTCGTCCTCAGATCTCTGTGCCAGTCTTGTTGTCCTCAGTGACGTCATCCTTTGACTCACGTTGTGTTTTGTCTCCAGCCCTGCCAGCCTACTGAAACGCTCCTGCTCTCTCTTCCTGCACCCTGAGGTCATAATAATGAGTTTTCAATGCGCTAACAAAGGTTTATTGTGTGGTGTCTCCTTTAATGCCAGTCTGCGTATTATCAGCTATCAGTATTTAGCTGCTGTGTCACGGATGGAGCTGAGCAGGATCAGTGCTGCTGGGTGAAATGATTTCCCACAGTTATCTTAAAAACTGAGTTTTCTAGGCCTGTTTCTCTGGAATGGGCGGGGACTAAAATGACAAAAACATCAACATACAGAAAAATATCAGCTCAGGATTTCACAAAAGTACAATAAAATCACAAGTTTCTTTCTCACAGACTGAGTGCAGTACAAAACTTCACCGACTTCAAAGCTGCTTCCAGGTTCATTTTTAGAGATGAGCACAGGGACGAGCTAATCATTTTCTTACTAGGCAGCAGTACAAACCCCTCCTGCATCATCATCATCATCATCATCCCAACAAAGTGGCCCCGGCTGTGTTCTCTGTATATTCAAACTCTTGATCTTATGGCGCTCCTGTAACTGCTGAAACGTTTCTCTTTCCTGTGATCTAACAGATCCTCCTGTACTGCACATCATCACATCAGAGCGAGCTCTGCCCAGTCTCACATGCTGTGGCCTGTCTCACAGGTTCTTAGTATCCAGTGGGCTGATTATGTAGCGCCTCCCTCAGTAGAAGCTGTGAAATGTTGTTTGTCATTAGTTGTTCTTATGGATTAAACAGTGTTTGTTCATCTCCAAGCTTCATTACTCAAAGCTGGCTTTTAGTTTGAATTCAGGTCTCAATGTCTCGTTGTGTAAACTTGTAGAACATCTGACTAGTATTTCATTAATGCTGGTTTCCTTTACCTGTTCAAAGTAGCACACTGCGCACGCACACAGTGAGGACATGTCTAACGCTGGACACCAGCAGCTGACTTCCAGTGAAAGCTTTGGCTAATATCATCTTCACTGATACACAAATGCCAAGTAAGTCATCAACAAAAAGTCGATCCATGACCAGTGCAGTTACACCGACTTTAATAAATGTGACTACAGTTTGAAGAGCTCAGTCAGTGCTTTTAAATCATTTGTTCCACTAAGTGAGAAAAGTTTACATAAATTCATGTTGGCAATAAAAGAGCGGGGCAGAAGGGTCTACAGGTCAATGAAACTGACGATGCTTTTACTGCTTTGTGCTTGTTTTCATGTTACTCCACAAGGTCAGTGAAAGAACAAAGGTGCTAACCCCTGGACCAAAAGCAAATGGTCCAAGTGGGCGAGCTGCTGATTTTCAGATGGCAGGTCTACATCTAGAAGCACAAACACCAACAACCAAAGTGAAGCATTAAGACAAAACTGTCAAACAGGATCCACACATCCTGCCACAAACACATGCAAGACAACTAAATTGGTCCACAGAATAGATGTAAACTGACTAAACTACGACACAAATCAGACAAAAACAGATGCAACATGATCACAAACAGACACGTGTTGGCTACATGTTGATGCAAAATGACTGTAATCACACGTGCAACACTTCCTACATATTTGACAACAGAAGAAAAACACAAACAAAGTTGGAATGTATTTTTAATTTAGATTTTTTTTATTTCATGCCAAATCAGATGTTTTAAAAATCAAGCGCCAAATCACAAAGTCTCCTCCCTGTTTGTACTGTAAGGTCAAAACCCTACAGTACTACAGAGAACCCCAACAATCAAATGATCCCCCTCTGAGCAAGCACGAGGCGAAGAAAAACTCCCTTTAACAGGAAGAAACTTCCAACGGAACCGGGCTCAGAAGGGACGGCCATCCGCTGCGACCGGTTGGGGGGATGGAAATCAAAAAGGAGACGAGATGGCGTGAACTACAGTTGTTAGAATTTGGATTTGAGGTCCGATCTAAAAATCAGGGCTCGCAAAATCCCCGGGACGTCGGGCTAGCGGTTTTGCGAGCCCTGAAGTGTTATGGTTTATGTTATGGTTTAAATTTTGATTTGGTGCTAAAATTCTGCCTCAAGATGTTAAAAGAAGCAGGGCAGTGGGGGAAAGCCGGGATGGTGATTTTAATCATCGTTGGCTTTGATGCACCACCTAAAGGGCTTTCGCAGAGCTTTTCCCACCGCTGAAAAGAACCTGGAAATTTTGGATTTCTTTGGAGGACTGGGGATGACTCCCAGGCTGATTTTTAGATGCCTTATCACAGCCTCATCAAAAGATGAATTACTTTCCATCGCAGCATGTAAGACCCGTTCTGGGGAGCCAAACTCCCTGATGAGGGATTTGGCTATTTTCTTCATGAACTGCTTCTGGTCATTGATGAGACTCGTGGTGGACTCTGTGCTGCTGAGTTCAGGCTTGATCAGGTCTCTCAGACGGTTGATGGCCACGTCTAGTTCTGCTGACAGAGACACAGACTGTTTGGTCTCAGATTTAGATTTTATAAGAACGCTCGCGAAGAGGAAGAAGGCGAGGTCATCGGACAATTTCTCAACCTCGGAAGATGGCACTGACACAGAACCATTCTCTGACATTTTAGAGGAAACACCTGCAGAGCATTTTCCTGGATGCTCTGCAGGTGCAATGCCAGATTTTGGCGTTGCAGGTGACTTTTCAGATGCCAGAGAGCATTTCTCTGGAGAAATGCTCCCAGATTTTGACGTTGGAGGTGATGGTACAGATTCCTCACCACTGCTCGCTGAACCTGTGCTTGTTTCCTGCTTTGGGGTCTGTGTTCTTTTAATAAAGTTTTGGATGTCATTCACAGCCCCAGACACCTTGTCCATTTGAATCACTTGATCTTCGATGTCCAGCCAGAGTAAGAGCTTCTGTAGAAACCTTTCTACTGCGTCTTCTACGAGGACATAGAGGACCTCAGCAGAATAGGGACGCTTTGAGCCTTGTGTTTGTCGTGGAGTCCTGGAGATGACGGTGTCTGAGAGGGATCTACCCATTAGAGGTTCGGGGATTTCATACATTCGATCCGTCATCAGTAGATCAAACACTTTTGCCGTTAACCCCACAGTAAAGTCTCTGGTTGCCCCACTATTTCTACAGTTTTCCAAGGTTTTTTCAATGGAGAGCTCTTCTTTCTGAGTTAGTTTGTCAAACAACCGATTAACGTGGGATCTAATGGCGCCAAAGTCGATTGGAGAAGAACGAATGTACCGTAGAAGCATATTTTGGGAAGGGGCTTGGTTTGCGCTCAGGGGACGAGGACTATGAGGCTCTGACCCTGACAGGCTGACAGCTATGCTTTCATCGGAGGGCACCGTGTCACTCTTGGGCTGCTTGCAAACGTTTTTTTAGACAAACAAAATATTTCCTGTTTGTCTTTATTTTTTGTCTCAGCTCGTTTTTCATATTTTCAAATTGTTTTTTCGCAAACATGGAAAAGCGATGTTTGCGTGGTTTGAGCCCGGAGTGAGAGGTGGACGGCACACATTTGGAAAAGTCTCTCACCTCGTTGGTAATGAATCCTGCATTAAAGGCAGGTTTGAGTAAGCTACAGCTGTCACAGAGCTCTTCACTGCTTGAATCCACGTTTCCAAGTATCTCATTTACAATGTCAGCTGCAACCTGTTCTACTGGGGTTGCAGCTCGGATACTGTGGCTCTCTGCAGTGGGTTTTATTTCGCCTTGTTCTGTTAGAGCTGATTGGTCTGGGAGCTCAATTTCTTTCTCCTCATCATCTGAACCTTTATCTCCTTCTGTCATCTCTCCATCTGAGCTCCTTGATGACAGAATCAGAGAAGTCTCTTTGATTGCTGATTGCACTGACGAATCCGTGCT
>NW_024583384.1:33673-52723 GCF_018398535.1 Haplochromis burtoni
AGAGGGTTTTCAGGAAACACTGTTAAATGTTCAGGTTCGATGCCATATGTTAAAACAAGATCTAGAGTGTGATTAAAGTGGTGGGTGGGTTCTTTTACATTTTGAGAGAAGCCAGTTGAGTCTAATAACAGATGGACAGATGTTTCAGTGTGATCAGAACAAAAGCTGCCGCTGACATCAACGTTCTCTTTGAAGCCTTTCTGGATTTAGATTTTAACCGAATTAATGTAAAGGAAATTTCTTTAACGTGATCAAATATCAGTTGGGAAGAGCCAGACCTTTGTCCAGTTTGTGTTGTCTACAAACTTTCCCCAGTATGAGATGATATGAGGAGTCGCAACAGTTTCCCGTTGAAATAAGACTCTGATTGATTTATTGTTATTTCTGGAAATCTGTGTGTGACTCTGTCTGTGCACTGTTGTGTTTATTTTTTCTCATTCTTTTCTATTTCTGTTCAAGTTCGGCACTGTTGTATATTTGAATTGTTTCATTGTTATTTTTACAGTTTGCACCTTTGATCCAGACATTTCGTCCCACTCTATACTTGAGTGTGTATTGCTTGGTTGACAATAAAATTCTACTTGGATTGTTAGAGTATTTTGCCTGCAGCCGTATCTGATGGTGATAATAAGACCACTGCTGAGGGTTTGGATTGGGACGTGACCAGAACAGCACAAACTTGAGCATAATCCCCAGGCGGGATATTAAGAAACCGGTATTCCATAAAGAGGGATTGGTGTCTGTATAAAGTGTCCATGAGAGTGCGTGACAAAAAGGTTCGGCAATGAAAAGCAGAAATTTTAATTGGGATTTGATTAATGCCAAGAAAGTTTAAAGCGCCTAGTTTAGAGCTCACATGGAGGAGAAAAACATTCCAGGTGCAGTTGGGATATTTTTGTCAATATTTTAGCCAATTAATCTTAGATGTATTGTTTAAAGTGCTAAAATCCAGACGTGTAGACCACCTTTATCATTTGCATTGCTGAGAACAGGTTTCCTTAAATACTGAGTCGCATTTCTCCACACAAAGTTACAGAGCACCTTGTCGATGTTGTTTGAAGGATTTTTCTCTACACGGAGCGACGCTTTGGCGATCAGAACTCTTCCTCCTCTTCCTCAGAGATCTCTCAGCAGACACTGTTTAGTCTGCGTTGGGTTTTCTGAATGATAGCTTCCAGATTTAAGGATGTCGTAGCCATACGTTCACACCTGTTAATATTCAGATCTCAGGTCCAGGGAACAATTTTACTGAATCCAGAGCGGCAGAGATTTGGTTTTTGTTCTTCAGAAAAAAAGAGCGATGATTAGATTTCTGTCCAGCAGAGAAACACCTCGAGGTTTACTCGACCTAATATGGTCTGCTGAAAGTTGGGCGACCAGTAAAAAGAGGTACAGAGATACGGAGCACCAGGAGTGACAAAATGAATTAATGAATTGTGTCAATAATTAATTAAAATTTGAAATAAATAAATGAATGGTCATTTAATTACTTCTCAAAATATGTTTAATTAATTAATTAATTAAACATTTCATCAATTATTTAATGGTGTATTACATTACTTCATTTAGTCACTCCTGGCCCTCCATATGTCTGTGTCAAACAGCTAACGCACTTTTATCCATGTTTGTGCGACCTGCCTTAAAGTTCTGCTCATTTCCGGCTCTCTGCTTCATTCTTGGACTTTACTGGAGTTACTTTACTGGAGTTACTGGTTTCAAAGCATCTCCATTTGTGTCGGCCATTCTCCGACACGATCGACAGAATCTAAATGTTCAACACTCGTGCTCTACGAGTCCTCGCACCTGGAGGCTGTGGGCAGTGAACTCACCTGTGTTAGTGTGTGCGCTGGCTCCTGGTGCTGTGGTGTCACCTTGTTGCTGGGGTCAGAGCTGTTTGTTGAACTCACTGTTCTCTGCTTCCAGCCTCGGGAGTCGAAGCTGTGGAGAGAAATCTGTGGCCTTCCCAGCCCACGCCTCATTCCCAAGACCCAATGTGAATATTTAGTCTCAAACACGACTAAAAGAACCTACAGACAGTCTGTAATCTGATTACATTTCATGCTGAAATTTTGAGCTCTAGTTTTTAAATTATGTCAAACAACATTTGATTCAAAGTTTGAGTTTATTTTCCACTAAAAACGACCAAAACCAGTCTCACTGCGAGTGTGCGATCTCTGATGCGCCCGTCCTGACACACGCTCATATTGCTTCGTCTTCTGGATTAAAATCACTGCCCTGCTCTTTATTTTTCCGTTGCCGTGGTGAATGGTGGTACCGGAGCTCGATTGGTGATGGCTTTCTTTCTCCACTCGTGCTGATCTCAGGGTGAAAATAATCAGAGCTGACTTTGTGGAAGTGGAAACTGAGTCATCTGGAGCTAAAGCTGCTTCCTGGAACAGGAACCATCACATGAATACTGCACTGATTTTTAAAATGTAAGATTTCAGAGATCAGCACTTCAGTGTTTACAGATTCAGCTGGATGCATGGATGAATGCGTAATGTGATTTTGGTCCAGTCTGTGTCAAACATAAAGCAAAAACACCTTAAAATCGTTTAAAATGATCATTTTTCCTCCAGTGTGGAAAACAGCACAGTGCACAGGCTGGAGTCCAGAAAGTCCACAGCTTTGTGTGACATTTGATACCACGTGTGAGTTTTAGAAGACGTAATCCAGCATGACGTGCGTGTGCCGATCGCTGGGAGCGCGGCGCCAAAACGTCGGAGTCCACTGTGGCTTCAGCGCCACGTCTCCGTCCACGTCTTCGCTCCACCAGCTGCCGAGTAACCAGAACAGACACTTGGCTGCTAAGTAGAGCGCTCCAGCGCCGAGAAGAAGCTTCAGGAAGCCAAAGTCCTCGCCGCCATCCCGCTTCTTTGGTTTTCCACTGAAAGCTGAAGACAGAAATTCAGAAAGTCTTTAAAATGGAATCTGGCTCGCGGTGCTAGCAGCTCTGAACAATCACGTCTAAATATGAGAGCTTCATTTCTAGGTTCATGTCCAGAACTTTTACAGGAGCCAATTCTTCAGCAGACCCTACAGGTGATATAAAAAGCTAAAGTAAGAGCACAGATATGACACCAGCTCATTGTCTGTAGGGAAACATGACACACATGGTTTGATTTTAAATAAATAGCAGAGGTTAAAGGTCACATTACATCATAAAGTCCTGGCCTTTTATCAGGTGTGTACACGTTTTATACCCAGTTGCTGCTACAGCTCATGATCATCTGAAGCAGTTAAGTGGAAAACGACTGGACGTCTTTTTTTAGATGTTTCACCTCATCACTGAGACTTCTGCACATCTGGATAAGACGGCCAGTTGCTTCCAACTCGAGTGCTTCTTGTGAAAGAAAACCAAAACGACAAATCATAAAAACCAATGCAAATCTGGGGAAATAAAACCTCAAACGAAGCGCACATCTCAGCTTGAACTCGGGCGACCTGACCAAAGAAGCCAGTCAGACATATTCCACATTTTCTGCCATTAAAAACTTTTACATGTGAAGCTAAACTGAACCCTGACTGCAGGTTTACCTTCACGAGGCAGCTTCCAGTAACTGTACGCCGGTAGTTTCCTGTAGTTAGCTGCAGGCCCGCTCTGTGCTGATGTGTTGTAGCTGTAGTGCACGTGCTGCTCGTAGCTGCTGGGCTGCTGTGTGGATCCGCTGTAGTACTGCACCATGCTGCAGGTTTGCTGAGCTGATGGATCCGAGTAGGGGGTCTCTCCTATGCCCTGGAGCACATTTACGTAGTAGCCCATCTGGATGAGGAAGCTGGTGAGGTCCAGCTGGGGGTTCTGCAGGGCCTGGATCAGTTCACAGCTGATTTCAAAAGTCCTGTCGAATCTGAACCTCCCAAAGGCGGCTGGGTCGTGCTCAGTGATGTACACCGTCTCCACCACCCGGGTCCTCACCCGGTAACCAATGATGATGCGATCGATGTTGGAGTTGTTGCTTCTGACACCCGGCCGATAATTTTCCCTCACGTACGCCGGCAGGTTTGCAGAAGCAGGATAAGTTTCTGTGCTCAGGTTGCCAACCTCAAAGTACGTAACCTGGAAAGAGAGTAAAGATGGAGGGCAGAGGCTGTCACAGGAGGAATAAAACAGCACTTTGCCCCTACATTCTGAGTCCTACTCCCACCTGCACGCTCCCGCCTTTCCCCTTCTTCTCATTTCACTTATAATGACATGTTTGCTCATTCAGATTCCAGCTGAGAGCTTGAAACCTCAAACTGAAGTGTTTTCACTGAACCATAACCAGCTGGGCGGTTCCCCTAACAGGAAGCAGACTGATCTCTACCTGTGAAACTACCAAACAAACATGGCACACCTTACTCCTGCTCTTCCTGGGCCTGCTCAGAACAGGAAGGAGCTCCTCCATGTTTCCAAACAGGTGGAAGCCGAAGTTCCCGTTCTCCGGCTGACAGTCTGACACCAGCTGTGTAAACACATCAGGTGTTAGTCTGATTCACACACACACAGACACACACAGACCTGATCTTACCTTCATGGTGACCACCAGCTGGATGACCTCGCAGGTCACACACTGGTTGGAAAACCAAAAGAGCAGCTGGAGGCCGTGTCGTGGAAAAGGACGGCCAAACCCTGAATACATCAGGTTCTCTGGAGTGCAGAGCTGCCACTGAACCATGGTGGAGCTCAGCACGCAACACACTCACACACATGCAAGTATTCAGGAGCTCTGCTTTCACTGTGAGGAGGCACTGCGCTGTTTCTGGTAAAAATGCAAAAACTGCACTTTGATGTATTGTTTAAATTCCATGTGTGCATCAGTGCTGAGCCAGTGTGCAGCTGTTATTATGTAGAGAGCCGCTCGCACAGTTATAACTAAAGAAATAACAAAATAATCAGAGTTAGAGAGAAAAAATGCATTTCAGTAAAAGATTTCAGTAAGTATGTGGCAATATTACAGCTCTGCTGTGGGATAAAACACACACACAACAGCATCTCATTTTTGCACATTTACAATTTTACTTTTTCACTCAGAAATACACACACGTGTAAAACTGCAGATACAGTACTGTGCAAAAGTCATGAGTCACTCATTTCTTTATATTTTGCTGAGAAAATAGAAATATTTTATTATATTATATTTTAATAATATCATACTATTAATAATAATGTAATATAATATTATTATATATTAGTTAATTATTTAAAATAGGCAATTTACTGCAAAGTGCACATAAATGGATGAAAATTATTATACATAAAGCTAAAACAGAGTTTGTACAACTCTAATGAGACTGCAGGTGTTATTGCATGAAGGAGCAAACTCTGATTGTACGATTCTATTCTCATAATTCCAACAATTAAAAAAAATTAAAATGCAGCCTTTCTATGAGCTCAACAAACATCAGCAAACACACAAACTGTTTGTCTCACGGTGTGTTGCAGCTAAAGCTCCAGCTGCTTATTTCACAGGGAGAGAGAAGAAAGAGAGCTAACATCACTCAGAGATGGAGAAAGATAAGAACGAAGGACAGGAGAGGAAGAGGAGAGCTTAGAGCAGTGGTTCTTAACCTGGGTTCGATCGAACCTTAGGGGTTCGGTGAGTCGGTCTCAGGGGTTCGGCAGAGCCTCCGCCATGACATGCATGGCTCATTTTGTGCACCAGTAAAAAAACTCACATTTTATTTTTCACTAAAGAGGGGCTCAGTGAATGCGCATATGAAGCTGGTGGGGTTCGGTACCTCCAACAAGGTTAAGAACCACTGGCTTAGAGGTAAAGGAAGGACGCTCATTTAAAGCTCACACGGAAGTCCTCGTGTTGTTAAATCTGTACGTGTCACATTATGTTTGTTCATATAAACTGAGGCAGACTAAATGTTTCGCTTTTATATCCCTGGGAGAGCGCTTAGATCAGCAGGCCAAATGCTCCTGGTGCGACCTAGATCTCGGCTCAAGACCAGAGGTGACCACGCATTCGCCGCTGTTGCACCCTACCTCTGGAATAACCTCCCCCTAGCTATTCGGGTGTCTGATTCAATTCAATCTTTTAAATCTCGATTAAAAACTTATTTGTTTAGCCTTGCTTTCCCGCCTCCTAGAGCCCACATTTTTAGTGTTCTGGAACTTATCTTTATCACTTTGTTAATGTTTATAATGTTTTAACCTTCAGCATTGTGTGTGGACTTCACTGGTGCCTACTATGCCTGGTGTATTATTGGTTAGTTATGTCACCCGCCTGTTAGTATATTTTATTTCTATGTTGTATTTTATATTTGTATTTATTATTGCTCTTAACTCATTCTGGGAAGCACTTTGGCATGTGCTATATAAATAAAATTGTATTGTATTTACTCGAGTAAAGAATTTGAATCAGTATTTGAACTTTTAGTACAAATGACACTAACACTAAACAACTAAACAAATGGGAATGAATGATCTGTCAGGCTGCTGGTAACAAAGTGCCTAAAGAAGCAACTTAAAATGTATTTTCTGCTGAGCTGGCTGTGATGAGGCAGAGTTGGGCGGCTTAACAAGCCAAGAATAAAAAAATCATTCCTCTGAAAATGCTCAGGCACAAGCACAAGTGCAAAAACAGCCCACTGTGGAGACCTGCTGCTCAGGACCACTTTAAAACATTACAACAAAGTCTGTCTCGCAGGGAATAATCTAAAGGAAAAAGGGGTGGCTCGGGACTTTCGCACAGCACTGAATAGTTGTAATATTAATAATGTAATCGTTCACATTATTCGCGTATTATGGCTTGTTTTCGATAAATGAAATCACTGAGTTCATTAAAACATTTATTCCAACAACACAACACTGAGCTGAGCCATTATAATGCAGTTCCTTATTTCTAAAAAAAAAGCTTTATGATCGTGGTCTAGTCCAATGAAGCTATTAAATAATGACTTTAAGCAAACGGCGAGCTGCAGTGCAGAGAAAATCGCTGCTGTAAAGTCTGATGAGCTGTTTTCTTCTTTATTTACCGTTTTTGTTGTTTTCTCGCTCTGTTTCCTCATTTTCAGGAGGCGCGCTACAGCCCGGAGCGCGAACGTCAAATGCGCGCTCGTTCACGTCGTTCCGTAACGTGGATCCTAGAGGACGTCCTCTGCTGGCGTCATTTGCGCGCCGCCTAGCTTCCCATGCACTCTCCTTCTCCCGAAAGCCTGCGGATAGATGTTTCGATTTCAGGTGAGTGTAGCTCTGTGGAAATAATCAGGTGTGTTTTCCCGAGGAAGAGTTCCGGTGAGTCCCGGAGAGCTCACGATGACCACAGAGCGCGCGCTGTACGTGCTCGGCGTTCACTATTGTTTATGCGGCTGAACTCGGTGCGGCCTGCGAGGCAGCCCGCTTTCCTGGTGCTGAACCGGGGACGGCGAGCCCTGTCTCGGCCCGTGTGGGTTACAGTACTGTTAAGTAAACCAGCGTCTGCTGTGACAGTCCGGAGTGTCGCAGCGGCCCTGACTGTGTCGTATTCGGCCTCTGAGGGCAGCATTTAATCGACGCGAGTCATATGCGATATCACGTCAGCATTAGCATTGCGGCTAACTCTCTCTCTAACCTCTGCTAGCTGCAGGGTGCCAGAGTGCTGTGGTAAGAAACGTTATTGTTCCCAGCAGGTAGTTTAAAAATGGAAGGCTACTAATGGCTTCTCTTGTCAGTACCATAGTGTTCGTGTTTTGAGTTAATGTCTTCTGCGTTTCATGTTTTTCCCAGTGAAAGCAGGGTCATTGTCTCAGCTAGCTACTGCTAGCATTTGGCCAGTAGTCAATGCTACTCCTAGTATTTACTTACATGCTATAAATGCCAACTCAGGCTGAGGCGTTTCTTTTGCAGCTCAGTTTAGCACACTTTGACCACTCCAAGGCCCAGTGTCGGTTTGAATCAGACTTTCTGGCACCTTCTGGATGGGTTAAATAAAAGTAACTGTCATCACAGGTCCATGTGGCCCTGACAGCACACTGATGATCAGCCAGTTTATACAAGATAATAACGGTGCTGTAAGCTCCAGCGAGTCAGCATTTTATTCATAAAATGAACCGTCGTATAACAAATCTGTCAGTTGCTCGACAAGAATGAATTTACTGCTGCCTCTGAGGACATGCGCAGTGTTTGGTAGGCGTGATCCAGCTTTTTCCAGCTCCGTTTGGATCCAGATACCAACACTGCAGCTTAAGGTATCTGCTAGATATCCACTGATCTGATACCAGTGCTAAAGGAAGTTGTGTTTCTCACGGCGAGGAAGAGACTGCGCATCACTCTCTATGCTTAAGACATCTGGCTTAATTTTAAAATTATATCCTGACCTTTGTAAGGTGACATGGCCACCGTGATCACACCTATTGATTTTCAATCCTATTCGATTTTCAAGTGAAGATTTTCACCGTGGGCTGTCTGTCACAGGTCCTTAAACAATAAGCTTGCCCCGAGTACTCCTCGTTCCTGACACCTGGAATGACCACGTTTAAAAAGTAAACTTAACATAACCTTCTCCCTCACACGGTCCCAAGCTACTACACTTCCAGCACAGTTCCTGAGCCTGGATAAAGTGGAGGGTTTCATCAGGAAGAGCACGTAGCACAAGACTGCAAAACAATATAAAGAAATATTGTCATCATTTACTTAGATTCAGAGTAAAGCGTGCAAGGCTGCTGCACCTGCATTGTTTGGTGCAATCGTTGCAGTTTCTGTGAATGTATTTTTGAGACCTGTGGGCCATCTTTGATAAGTTTTTCTATATTAAGTGTAAACAAGCCTCTGCTGAGAAATTTGTGAAGCTCTTTCAGTTCCTGCGGTAAAGAGTAACGATGCACCCGGATCAATAACAAGATTTATTTGGCGGTATGGATGCTGCTGTTTACTTTCGGCTGCTCCATTAGTTGCCAAGAGGAAGCACAGATTTACGCCGAATGTCCTTCCTGGTACAGCTCTCTCGTTTATCCCGGCTGAGGACGGACACGAGGAGACCCTGAGCAGACCCAGAACGTGATGACAAATGAAGTCTTTTGGCTGCTTTGGGAGGATGTAGGTGTCCTCCAGAAGACTGGAGGAGGTTACAGTGGAGAGAGGAGTCTGGGAGTCTTTGTTTAGCTCCTGAGAACCCGTCTGGATAAGCATCGGAAAATTGATGAACATTTTTAAACGTCTTGATGCATTCTCAATCATCCAGGAAAGTAAATGTCCAAAAAGTTGATTCTGTTCATCTGGACTTAGCGTTTTGTGGGAGAAACGTTTCGTCACTCATCCAGGTGACGTCTTCAGTCTCAGCTGACTGCAGGTTTCAATCTTATAAACAGGACATTTGCATCATGACTGAAACCAGCCCACTGAAGGAACAATGGGCTGGGAGGTCAGGTCCTTAGTCTTAATTATGCAAATTCTCATGACCATAGATCAACAACCACTGATCAATGGCCATGAGTCCCATTCACAGAGATGTCCTGTTTATACGATTGGGGAAACCTGCAGTCAGCTGAGACAAGAAGACGTCACCTGGATGAGTGATGAAACGTTTCTCCCACAAAACGCTACGTCCAGATGAACAGAATCAACTTTTTAACAGTGTCAGCTTGTGTTTAATGTCTCATCAGTTTTACAGCAGCTGAATCAGGATCATCCCTCACATGGAGGAATGGCCCTGAAGCAGCAGCAGGACATATTTTAAGCAATAATATTTATGTGTCACTAGTAAAAACACGTCAGCTTTTTGAACTGATTGTCTCTGAGACTCACTGAACTGGTTGTGTGTCAGATCGGACACACCCAGAGGATGCTTTTGATTGCAGAGCTCTGAGAATGAATAAGGTCGTGGATCTGATTTACTATAAATGTCTGATGGAGCCGTGTGTCGAGCAGGACCATCCACACGATTTAGAGGCCAAGAGGGTTTTTCTCATGCTGATGGAGAGAGGGCTTTGGATGACAAAATATCTGCAGCTGTAGAAATTATAATAATATTAATAATAATAAATTTTATTTATAGGCACCTTTAAGACCCTCCAGCTCACCTTACAATAGTACAATAACAGTAGCAATATTATAAAACATAGCAAAATACAAATTAAACATAAGGTTAAAAAAAGCATGAAAGTATAAAAGCTAAGCAAGATCAAACTACACTAAGACAGAGTCATGGTGAAGGCTTTGCAGCTCTGAGTGTTGAGACATTATTTCATAGAGTCGCAGATTATTCTGACGTCCCGGTCGCAGCTGTTCGGTCACCTCGTCTTTCACATCTGTAGATCTTTTCATCCCTCTTGTCCTCCTTTATTTTAGTCCCTGGATGAAGACTGTATGCTGGAGGAGGAAGATGATGGATTGATAGAAGACGAAGATGAAATCGATCAATTCAACGATGACACTTTTGGAGCCGGGGCCATCGGTAAGAAAGAAACATCTTTTCCAGTCTGACTCTGTTGTCTAGACGAGGTGAGGTTGTACTGTGGATCTGTCCTGTCAGATCTCCTGGATGTTCGTATTAAACACGCCTGGCTAGTTTTTTCTTGCTCTCAGGCCTGTCGGACACGTCGTGCACTGAGGCCTCGTGTAAGAAACACTTTGTGAACAAATTGCTCAAACACAGTCTAACAATAACAAAACGGAGTAAACCAATGAGCAGCATCGGTTCTCACAATGACTGATAAAAGTTTCTTTGCTGTTGTGGAGCGTGCAGTGAAATGTTTGAACCATGAAACTGAGTTAGCTCTGCATTAGCTGCATCAGCGCGTCAGGAACAGGGTCAGCTCCTTCACTTAGCTCGCAGCATTTCTCAGACTCTGCTCTGACAGGCTGATGACTGAGAGGGTGACTTATACCCTGATTATCTTTGAGTATCTGCAACAACATCTGCTTTTTATTAGCACACAGGCCCAGCTGTTCTCACCTCTCATTCAGTGAGAAAAGACTGAATGTGCTGCTGAAGCATTTAACCATGAACAAGTCATTGAACCAAGGATGACATGTAGGCCACAGTTTTACTGGAGTCTTCATTGTTACTGGAGAGAAACTCATAATTATTTTATATATTACTGGGGAGCTAAATCTGTAATTTATTGGTAGATTTGTATCACTAAGCTTTAAAATAAATGTTAGAACATTTAGACGCTCAAATCGGTGGCTGCTGTCAGCCTGGTTCTTTATTATAAGGAGCGCGGTGCTGCTCGACTGCAGAGAAACCGTATTTTAGATCACACGAGCTCAGTTTCTGGATGACAGCGCTGCCGCTCGTTTACAGCCCCGGTATACTCTGATATTTTCCAAGAGGCCCCATAAACGAGGAGGTCACATGTACGTGCGACCTCTGAGGGTTTGAAGGCGCTCTGTGTGTTTATGAACACGGATTCTCATCCTCACGTCTCTGCTTTATTTTGTCGGATGGTTTGTGTCTTTGCATATTTGTCTGTGGTGACCTTTGACCTTTCACATGTGATTTGGGGCTGCGCAGATTTGATGTTCCTTGTTTGTTCCAGATGACGACTGGCAGGAGGAACACAAGCGCCTCGCCGAGCTCGATGAACGGGACGAGTTAGGGGCGGGGCTGGGGTTCGGAGGAGGGGGGATGGGAGGGGACTCAGACTTGAGCACAAGCGAGCGCCCGTCCTCCACCCGAATCCCTTCTTCTGTAGTCCATCCCCCTCCACCATCATCCCTCGCTTCCCTCAGCTTTTCCTCTTCCTCGTCTAGACTGCCGCCATCAGGTAGGTGATGTCATCAGACGCTGAAGCATCAAGTGGAGATCAGCATCTTTTAAAGTCTGTAATCTCTCACTTCAGATGTGGAGGATCGAGTGGGGGAGGGGGATTTGGCCGAGTCTCTGGCCAGGCTGATCCTGGACGCCGACCCGGCCATCGCTGGAGTCGGGGCAGCTGAGAGACCCGGTCTGCCCCCCGGCTCCTCAGGATCCGGCCTCTCCGGCCTGCGGGGGCTGGACCAGCCCAGAGTCCTGCCGCAGCCCTCCCCCATCCTGCCTCCCACCCAGCCACACCAGCATCCCCAGCACCAGCTGCCTCCCGGGCTCCCTGCGTCAGGTGAGAATGAGTCGACCGCTCAGTGGGCTTTATTTTTATAGATGTCACCAAGATTTTAATTGCGTGCGTGGGTGTGTGCGCACCCTGACTGTGGATCTGTTGTCACATGACTGTTGGTCACAGTTGATTCGTAGCGTCTGTCATTTGGTGTCTTTTATATGAGCTGGTTCGTGTGAGCAGCTTCATTTTGGGGAATTTAAATGTTGAATAAGTTGATGAAATTTCATATTTTTAAAGATGCACTTGTTGTTCATCAAAGAGTCGTTGTAAGAAAGCTTGGCTTCTTAACCCACTGGCAGATTTTGGAGCCTAAAGGGTTGATGTTGAATTCGTGGCTGCGATGCTCAGAGCAGACCTACCTGCTGTTTGCTTTCTGCATGTCGGGAACTTGGGAGGTAAAACCAGGAGTCATTTTCTGCCTCATGAGAAACGCTGGTATCCGAAATTTGGAAAAGCCTTTCACACACTTGGAGCAAGAAAGTATTTGTCTTCCACAGCATGTCTTTATCCTGTCTTCCTTCTCTCACCAATCACAGCAGATGGCCCCGCCCCTCCCTGAGCCTGGTTCTTCCGGAGGTTTCTTCCTGTTAAAAGGGAGTTTTTCCTTCCCACTGTCGACAAAGTGCTGCTCATAGGGGGTCATATGACTGTTGGGTTTTTCTCTGTATCTACTGTTGTGACATATAAATAAGATTGAATTGAATTAATGTTTGACAGTAAAACTGAACAGAAGCAGATCAAGTGAACGCCTCGTGTGAGGCTGCTGTGCTCTCTGAAACTGCCGGGCAGCTTCCCAAAGATTCCCGCTCTAGGATCAGGCCGGCGATGACTCCGTGTTTCTGCTGTTCGTTCAGCAGCTTAAGTTCACATTAGCTCCAGAAGCATGCTGTGTGTTTGCCCTGTGTAACTGAAACCTGCTGTTGTGCTTCAGGCCTTCCTCCCTCGTCCATGCTCAGCTACCAACAGCAGCAGCACTTGCTGCGCAGAGGCACCGCCCCCATGGGCCAGGTCAGTGTTTTTCCCTTCATGTGCAGTATCAGACTTTGCAGCGTGGCAAAATGTTTTTGAGTAAATTAAATTGAATCGTGCACCAAAAATCTCCGAACAGGTGGATTTAAGATTTCCTGTCCTGTGTTTAGTCTGATCACTGCAGCAGAATCGGTTTAAGCCTGATGTGCATGTTTGTTTCTTGAATCTGTCTCTCATAGATGAGCTCTCACAGTATTTGGGAGAACAGCATGGGCTTTGGCCCCGTGAGCGTCGCCCCGGGATTGCTCACACACATGGAGGTTCAACTTTACTCTTCTTATTGGATAGCTAACCGTTCAGTTTAGGTGTTAATTCTAGGATCAAACATAAAGAAATGAACGACTAAATACATTAATGTAGTTATTGTTCATATTTTTGCTCATATTTCTGTTTTCAGGATAATCCACTCATGTCGATAATCAAAGAGGTGGGCCATCCTAAACGAGCTCCTCAGGGCAGGAACGATGAGGATCTGTCAGAGAGGGCTCCTCCTCCACGCTCTTCTTCCCCTGTGATTGGCTCCCCTCCGGTGAGGGCGGTGCCAATCGGGACTCCACCCAAACAGCCGATGAGCCACGCGCTGAATCACCAGGTCAGAAACAGGAAGTCTTCCTGCTGGGTGTCCCTCCCTGCTGTGAACACGTGTTTCTGTCGCAGGATTTAAACGTTGCCGTGGCGCCGAGATGTGCTTTTAAGGTTACGAAGCAGCACGGCAGGCGTCCGGCTGCGTGTAATGGCCCCGTCTCTGTTAACCCCGCCCTCTGTCTGTGTGTGTTTGTGTAGATCCACCATCCCACAGCGGTCCACGTGAGAGCTCCGGTCCAGCACAGATACCCCGCTCCTTTCCCCGAGCGTCTGTCTCCCAACACCCTCCTCAACATTGCTGTGAGTGTTTCCTCTCCACCCGCTGCCCCGTCTGCGTTAGTCAGCAGACTCCTGCGCTCAGGACGGTGCGCTGCAGCGTGTTTACAGGCCAAATAGAAAAGACATCACAGGTTTATTTTATATCATGTGGTTTTCATTTACGCACCATGGAACAATAAAAGTGCTAATAGCACTGTTTGCTGTATTTGATGATGAGCTAGCAGCTGATTGTGTGGTGACCTCCACCAGCACCTGATCAGGTGGTTCAGCACTGAGCTGATGGAGGCTGCAGGGTGGAGCTGTGTGATTTGGGATCACAATGAAATGATTGCACTTTGTATTGTAGCTTAATCAGGATGACTGAAGAGCGTTCAGTCTGTGTGGGGCTGATGACATCAGCAGGTTTCTGTAGGTGAACCTGCGGAGGCGGAGCCTCGCGGTCACCACCAGGGCTGTGGATGAAAATACTTGAACCTGTGACTGTGTGGACGGCTCGAGCTGCTGTGTGTAGTCACACCCACAAAGGTCCAGGAAGGACCCGTCTATGTTTATAAAGGCGGGAATCATATTTACAGCTTCGGGCCAGCTGCTCCGATTTTAGTTTTCCCCACAAACAGCGCGGTCATGTGACCTCATCACCGTGTTTTACTCTGACGTCACTTTTTTGTGTGTTGTCAGAACTCTCCTCTGTGCCGCGGCCCGTTCCCCCCCAGAGTCGGTCCTGTTCTGTCGCAGATTCAACGCGCCCAGCTGCTCAACTCTCAGGTCAGACACACACGCACACACACAGAGACTTGCATACATGTTGTTATTACACACAACCAGTTCAATTCCACCATCAGGGTCTTTCTGTGTGGAGTTTGCATGTTCTCCCCGTGTTTGCGAGGGTTCTGTCCTCCGGCTTCCTCCCACTGTCCACAGACATGCAGTTAGTGGGGATAAGTTATTTGATCAAATTGCCCACAGGTGTGACTGCAGGAGTGAATGTGAGTGTGAATGGTTGTCCGTCTTTGTGTGTTGGCCCTGCGACAGACTGGCGACCTGTCCAGCGTGTACCCCGCCTCTCGTCCAATGACAGCTGGGATAGGCTCCAGAGCCCGCGACCCTGAAAAGGAGAAGCGGATGGATGTTTTTACATACATGTTGTTATTACTTACATGTTAGGCTACCCTGTTAAGCGTGATCGATGACATGTCAGCGAATGCTCCCTCACAGCTTCTCAGGTTCTCGACTGTCCCGTGTGTCCAGGTGGCAGGATTTCCCCGCGGCGGTCCTCCTCCTCTGCTGCCAGGCGGGGGAGGTTTCAGGCCCTTCTTCGGAGGCCCTCCTCCTCCGCACGGTCACCGAATGGGCCCCCCACCACCTCACGGGCCCCCTAACCACGCGCCGCCGCTCCGGCACAACACCACTCACCTTCACCCACAGCACCGCCGCATGCTCACCCAGCGCATGCAGAGCCGAGGAGGGTAAGCAACCGCGCGAGAAACACAGCCTGCTCATTGGTCGATTCGACGCGCGGTCATCGTCTTGTTGCGTCTGTGCAGGGACCGCAGGCCCGGGATGGACCGGCGCAGCAGAGACCCCTACAGCAACCTGATGACTCAGAAAGAGAAGGAGTGGGTGACGAAGATCCAGATGATGCAGCTGCAGAGCACAGACCCTTACCTGGATGACTACTACTATCAGGTGGGTTTCACCGACGCTTGCTTCAGGTAGAGCAGCCCCACACGAGTCAGTGTGATGGTTGTTCATTGTGTGTGTGTGTGTGTGTGTGTGTGTGTGTGTGGGTGTGTGTGTAGAACTACTATGAGAAAATGGAGAAGCGTCAGGAGAAAGAACGAGACAGCAGCAAGAAGGAGCACACCACCAAGCTCATCACTCCTCAGGTGGCCAAGGTGGAGCACACCTACAGACCAGGTAACCCACACCGGCGCTTCGCCGCGTGATGTCACATGTCGCGCTGCTCGATCAGCTGCTCAGCTCTGACGCGGGTCTGTCTGCAGTTCAGTTCGCAGGCTCTCTGGGTAAACTGACCGTCTCCAGCGTCAACAACCCCCGCAAGATGATCGACGCCGTGGTGACGACTCGCTCAGACGACGAGGTTTTTATTTCTTTCTACATGCAAACGTTTTTATGACGACGCTGCTTCAGCTGCACTTTATTCGGAAAGTTTGCTTTATAAACAAAAATGGAGGCTCGCATGAGAGCGGGTTGTTTCTTTAGACCAGGTGACGATCAGGTCGTACAAGAACAAAACACGTTGTTAGACCATGAAGCAGCTGCAGGATCTCCACAACTTCAAATGCTCTGAAACTTGGTGAAAGGTTTGATCACATCAGAAAGCTGCCTCGTGATCGAATCAGAAAAACAGAATTCTGATTAAGAGTCGGCTGGAAATGAGAATAAATGAGACGTTATGGCACTAAATACATCAGTGTTTCCCTCACATGTGTGTTTGTATGTCGCTCTGAGAGAAACCTGAGTCTTTGCCGTTAGCAGACGCTGCTAACAGCCTGCGGCCCAGCAGCTCCACTCGAGGCTGGACGTACGGCACAGCTGGCAGTCGGTGTTACGGTGGATCGGTGTCCCTGTGAAACGAGCTTCAAATTGTCCTGAATCCACTTTATCCACCAAACCCAGCAGGCAGATAGAAACATGTGACACAGCAGCTGTTTGGTTCTGCTTTTCTGTTTTATCAGGTTTCAGCTCTCGTTGATCTTTTTGTTTCCGTTTTCTTGAAGGAGAAACGAGAGAAGCAGGTTTGGAATAAGAGGCGACAAATCCTCTACACAGTGGAGAAGGTAGGACGAGCAGAGCCGTGCACGACAGGATGTTCATGCAGACGGCAGGAAACGCTTCGAGAAATGTAACCTTCCTCCTCTCTCCTCCTCCCCCTCCGCCCTGCAGATGTACAGTTTGCTGTTGGAGGTTCAGGACTTTGAGAAGTGCTTCGTCCAGGCGCCGGAGGAGGACCGCGAGGCTCTGCTGGAGCAGCACAAGAGCAACACGGAGCAGCTCTGCAGCTCGCTGCGGGAGAAAGAGTGGGACGACAGGTAGGAGGGGGCGGCCCTTACCCTGTCCAATCAGCGCCGTCACAGGCGGCTCAGCGGTGTAACGTTTTCTTCTCCTCCTCTGTGAAGAGTGAGTGACGAGCAGTGTGTGATGATCATGTCGGTGAGGAAGGGCAAGCGGCTCATCTCCCGGCTCCTCCCCTTCCTGCCCTCAATGCAGGCTGCTGCTGTTGTCATGGCAATTGCCCGCAACCTTCCCGCTTTAGCCAAGAAGGACAAACAGGACCAGGTAACCCCCGCAGGAAGTGACATCACTTTCACCTGTGTCTGTGCGGCGTTAACGCCTCTGCTCTCTGTTCAGGTGCTGTGCTGGTTGGTGGAGCCGGTTTCTGCAGTGATCCAGTCGTTATCGAGCGCCTCCCTCACAGATCTGCTCCAGGAGCTCCAAGGCAGCGAGGGCCAGCTGGCCACCGTGCTGCACAACAAGGTACGTGCCGCCCAGCCCGGACCAATCACAGAGCACGCGCCTCACTCCAGGTCACCCATAGCAACAGAAGGAAATGCCGTTTGTGCCACTTCCTGTTTCCAAAGTTTCTGAACTTTTTTTCTTCAACGTCACGACCAAACTCCAGATTTCAGCTGCTGCAGCTGCTCTGACAGAGTCTGTGATCACATGATTACACCTGAGCGCTCATTTCATTGTAAAACAAGCTGAAGAGTGTAAAGCTAGCATCACTGCAGAGACGCAGCTGTGCTCGGAGTCCCTCTGCTATTGTCAGAGTGATGCGTTGGCTCTGAGAGACGGTTTGGGGGGATTTTTGTTGCTGTTTTTTTTTTTTTGTTTAACAAACTGATGTTCGTCCACGTGTGTTCACATGCACACGCCTGTTTCTGTCCAGTTTGGCGTGACGCTGCTCTACGTGATCCTGAGTGAAGGTGAAAGGATGCAGAGCTCCGACCCAAACTGTCAGCTCATGGACGACAATCGATGGTGAGCCGTGCGTGTGTCACTTTTAAAACAATCTAACATATAATTGTATTCAGAGGATTCACTGACGCCTCTGCTCGGCTACTTTTCATGTACTGTGCAAAAGTCTTGCGCCACCCCTCGTTTTATATTTTTAAATTGGTCTAAGCAGCACCTGGTCTGTCAGTGTCGTTCTTGTACCTGAATGTTTTCACTGTTCAGCCACATGATGCTCAGCCAGTGCTGTGTCTGCACATAACGGACAGATGAACAGTTTCAGGTTTTGTCACAACACAGCTGCAAACTTGGCCTCTCAGTATGGCGTGCACTCAGAACAGAAGTGTGCAGCTTAACATTAAGTCAGCGTAAAAGGATTGCTACATGTAATAAATGATATTGAAATTAATTTGGAAGATTGTTTCAAATACTTTTGGTTTATTTTTATTAAAAAGTAGTTAAAAGTCTTCCAGAATTAACTGAACCTGTAATACCAGTTACCACCACAAGATGGTGCAGTGAGTCATGTGATCTTCATCGTCTGTGGTAAAGTCAGGTCAGCTGAAAAAAGATGAAGTCCTCTCCATACAGCTGCTGGAGAACGGCGCCCCCTGGTGGGGAAAGTTTGATGTGATTCGTGCTAATGACAGTGAGCATGACCCCGCCTCTCTCCTCCCTCAGGACTGAGTTGGTGTTTTCGGTGACGAGGGAGCTGCTCAGCGTCCCCTCCTCGTCCCTCTCTCCCCCCCTCTTCACCCCTCCCAACCTGCTCTCCCTCTTCTCGCGCTACGTTGACCGGCAGAGGCTCGAGCTGTTACAGGACAAGCTACAGTAAGTGAGCGGCGGACGAGCGACGGCGAGAACACGAGAGGGGCGACGTTAAACTGACGTTGTATCCTGTTTCTGTTTCAGGATCTCTGCTTTGTCCAGGTAGAAGTTACTACACGCATCGACGCAGCCCCTCCCCCACCCACCCACCCGATGCAGACCTTTTGTTTTCTCTGTGTGTGTGTGTGTGTGTGTGTGTGTGTGTGTGTGTGTGTGTGTGTGTGTGTGTGTGTGTGTGTGTATGTGTGTGTGTGTGTGCTGTCTGTTCAAGACAATTGGAATTTTTCTGTGGGTAAATAAGAGGCAGAATGAATAGAAAATGCATTCGTCTTACATCGGTAGGAACTGCAC
>NW_024583384.1:52757-59987 GCF_018398535.1 Haplochromis burtoni
GAGACAGCGACACTCAGCGTCTGAATGGGGACAAAAGTTAATGAAATCTGCATTTTTAAGTATCTTGTTTACGAATATGTCTGTGATGAACCTTCAGATTAAAGAAAGTATTTCTATTATATAAGATCTCGGCTCTTTCTGCACACGTGCAAACGCTCCGGACGATTCCGTCCAATCGCAGATCCAAAAACCATCAGTTATGCAAAAATGTGACGTTAAATGTTGTTGTGGTTAATTCACTGATATTTTTGATTTGCATGAGAAACAACATCAGGAAGAAACGACATTCTGCCCAGGTGAGTAATTCACAGGTAAAGCATACGAAGGTCACAGAGTGTGGGCTTTCTGTGAGGGAACCTCAGGGTTTCCCCACGTCAGTCACCTCTTATCAGGGTTTTAGATAAGAAACCAACAAACAGGCCTGATGCCAACTGACCAATCAGGTCTCTGGCAAACGCCCACAGGACAAACTTGGGGGAGGAGCACTTCATGAGCGGACTCAGATCATAATCTGTTTTCTTGTAAAATTGTCGAGGACTGGTTTCTGGATCCAGCCCAGTACCTGTGACTCAGTTTATTTAATTTAAATAGCAAAAAATAAGTTGTTGTTTTTTGTTTTTTTTTTATCATGAGCGCTTTTTATTGGTAGCTTAGAGGGCGGATATTTCTCCTTATTAAACCCAGAGTTTGAGCCATGACCCAGAATACTCCGTCCGTCTGTCGGCGCCTCTGCGGTCGATTGTCTGGTCCAGCGTTGTGTCCTCGGCTCTCACCCGCGGCGCCCTGATGAAGACGGCAAAACAGAGAAGAGTTTCAGTCTGATGTGGAACCACATCTGTGTCCATGTCTGTGACGTAGGTGGGCTTCAGGTCTGACAGGTTGAGCGCATTAATGGGTCAAATGAAAACGCTGCTGTGTGGGGGGGTTACAGTCTACGTTGAGCCAGAATGCATCAGATGTCAGGAAAATGAAATGTGATGCTTTCTTGTAACGATGCAGGAAATTTTCAAAGTATCTTAAAATTGAAAATGATCAAATGTGAAGTTTACAGAAGTTTTCAGACCCTCGGCTGAGAACTTTGGAGACGCACCCTCGTTTGCACCCTCGCTCGGATAGTTTATCCCAGACTTCCCAACAGATCAGGGGGAAATGTCTGAACTCAGGATGATGTCAGTGAATCTGAAGCTGACGACTTCCTGTTGTGTGCTGCTCTACAAAAAACATCCTAAACTTCATTCAAATGTTGTTTGACGTTGATGTGTGAAAGTGATCCACAGCTGTGACTGTTCCTAAAGTGTGACAGCTGTCAGGCAGGACTGAGTCGTGCCACGAGTACATCATTTACCAGGAAACGAGAAACTGAACGAGCAGACGACACCCACAGCAAACCGCTTCAAACATCTCACCTGCACAGTTCACCTGAATGACCGAGGAGGAAAGCCGTGGATTTACAGCTCCGCACTCCATCAGCGCAGACTCTCTTCCAAGGCAGTCAGAGAAAAAACGCCACATCGGCGTTTTGTTGGGAAGGTTGACGGCTTTGGTGGAAACAGCCATGTCGCAGCCCAGCTGTCTGCACACTATGCCCGCGTGGTTCAGGTCCCAGACTGTGGACTCTGCGCTCACCGGTTTGGTTTCGTTCCCGTTGTGGATGAGAAGCTTCCCAGCACAGGCAGCGGAGTCCTCTCTGGCTCTGAGCACGCCATCGTCCAAAATCACATCTGAATCATCTGTTAGAGACAGACACGTCAAAATGAGGAGGGGCCAAAATCCACTCTGCAGTTACACCTGACCAACGCCACGAGGAAGAAGAGACGCTGACAGAGACGAGGGTGAGAGGTGGCATCTAAAATTGTGTTTTAAATATGAACAAAATATTTTACTAAAATGTAAAAACTCTAAAAAACATGTTTTTGTAAGGTTTTGAGCTACATGTGGGAAAAAAAGACCTGTAGTCATGCTGGTGTCCTTATGGGAGATCAGCACATGAACAAAACAAACACAAACCTCTGCACAGAGAGCACACACATATTCGCATCACAACACCATAAACTGCGTGACAAGTAACTGGGTGGGTGAGGGGGTGAGAGGTGAGCTGAAGTAGCCACGGCCATCCAGCCAGTGTCTTTGTACCTCTGACAGTGAGCGAGAGCCTCCTGCCCTCAGATGAGAAGCTGTGGCTGAAGACAGTGTTGCGATAGGCGCAGCTGTAGGTCCCCTCGTGTGTTTGATTGGCAGCTCTGAACCAGAAGCTGGCCGAGTAATTGAACGCTGCTTGGGTCAAGCTGCGGTTTTGGTGTGCGCCGGTGAAGCTGAGGGTAAAGGTGCCGTCGCTGTATCGTGGCTCCACAGAGCAGCTGATGCTGAAAGAGTGGGCCTTCCACACCACGGCCTGCGTTTGGTTCCCAGTTGGAGAAGTCTCACTGCCGTCAGTGTAGAAACTGATGTCAGGAGCAGGCAGCACGTCTGTAATGACATCATCATACACCTGATGAGCGCACGCGCTTTAAACACTCGAACTGTGTCGTAGAAAACAAAGACGCGTCGGGTTTCAAGTTATTGGATCAGATTTATGAGCTGATGGTGCAAAACCTTTATTAGGGAGGGGCGGGGCTAATGTGACTGAAAGAGGTGTTATTACCACCTTATTACTTATGTATTTGTGTGAGTTTCCCTTCTGAGCAGAAACATTGTGGGTGGATAGAATGAGTAATAAAGATTAATCCTGCAGACGTGAGCGTTGAGGTTAACTTTACTGGATTTAACACCAGTAAAAACTCGTCTTATTCTGCGTCTGCGGCGATAATTCAATGAGACTGCAGCCGCCTTAACCTCTGATCATGACATGTAAATGCTGCAGGATGAAACCCACAAACTACATGAAACACTTGAAGCATTCTCACCAGCTTTTGGCCATCTTGGTGCTTTGACATCAATGTTATGCAGTTATGTGGCGAAACAGGCGGCATCGTGTGAAGGTAACTCGACAATCACAGCGTGAGGCGTGAAGTTTGACCTCCTGACCTCATCAGCAAAGTGTTTACTGAGGTCATGATTCACAGATGCTTTTTATATACGTATAATTCTTTTTACAGCTGGATGAGTCGCCCCCTGGTGGCCACTGATGAAGACTACTGCTGGAGGATGGGTTAAACTCCGCCCACACCTTTGTGTGACTTCCTGTGTCACTGCCTCCCACTGTCTGGCCTACTCTCTGGACTATAATGTAAAAACATGTTTGTTCAAAAGAAAACTGGTAAGACCATAGAGAGGAACCTTTACTGGCGGTCTCAGACCTTTGACCTTTGACCTATGTGAACAAAATCCGTCCATCGCACCTGCAGCTGAACTGACCCTCAGCTCACTGTACAACGAATGCCGTGCTGTTCTCACCTGAGCAGATCACCTCAGTGGTGAAATCTGAGAGGCCCTTCCTCACCGTTCCGCAGTCCGTGAGCGCTCGCTCAGAGCCGTCACAGTCCGAATAAAAGCTCCAGACGCGCAGAACTTTGGGCCGGTGCCAGACGTTTTTGACTGAAACAGCAGAGCCGCAGTCGAGCTGTCTGCACGCCACGGCGGCCTCCTTCAGGCTCCAGGTGCGCTGTTTGCTCAGCTGTCTCCACTCTGCCTCGTGCTTGAACCTCAGCTCGCCGGCACAACGGTTCCCTTTGCCAACCAACCTCACATCATTGGAAGCTGCAACGAAATCATCGGCAACAAGAATCAGACGTGCTGCGACACTGCAGGAGGACACGATGACTCTGCTGCTGGAAGTAAAACTCACCGAATATTTCAACCTTCCAGCAGCCTGAGAGGGCTGCACAGCGCCTCCATGCTGACAGAGGTTTGTAGAAATCTAGCCGCTGTGCAACAACTCGAGCTTAACTTTATCAGAAATGTTGGTGTTTGATTGTTCTAGCTCGCTCTTCTCAACGCCAGCGGCTATTTTGAATGTTTTTTACGTTTTGTCCTACATCGTGTAAACCGAGTGAATGCTCCCGTTTTTAAAATAAAGATGCTTTTTTATTTACTGTGCACGCTGCTCTGAGTACAGAATCTATTGAGTTTAGCGACTGGCTCTGTGATGGAGTTTAAAGTGTTTGTGTTCAATGATTGACAGACTGCTGTCGCAAACACTGACCCACTGACAGGCTTGTGCAGCTTTTAATCAGATCGGCCGTCCTGTGACTGTGGTGCACAGAGAGCATGAAGATGCAAAAGTACTGCTACATAACAACAGCACAGAAAGTGCGAGGGAGTCAGGAGTGTTTGCCCTCCAGCATACTTTCCAAATAAAGCTCTTTAACTGTGGACGATAGATGAACTTAATTTATCCCAGAGCTGGAAAACTCCCTCGGTTTAGTTTTTCTGACTGTGCATCAGAAACAAAGAGGAAGGTGAAATGAATTTACTTCTTCCTGCAGGTTTTGCAGACTGTAGCTCAGCTTAGTGACAAACAGAAGAACAAATGACAGCCAAGGAGAAAACGTCACGATGGAAGAATTACAGACGTGTTTATTCAGATTTAAAGTGAAAGGGACTCACCTGTGGAAAAATGTGCTCCTGCTGGCCTTAGAGCCCAGCTCAGCATCAGCACACAATAAAACACAAGTGAAGACCACGTGAAGACCCAGCTCTGCACTCTCATGTTGCTCTGACTTCACAGACCTGCACCAACACTCAGGTTTGTTGGCTCACTCTGCAAATACAGAGTGAGTGCTCTGCTTTAAACACAGCAGTGTTTGCTTTGAATGGTCAATGCTTCATGATCATAGTTCATAGTTCATATGGTAAACATGTTTACAGCCTGATACAGAAACAGCTGTGGTCTGTAATTTCCCCGTCGTAGCAGCCGTACAAAACATTTCTACATCTCTTCACAGTGTTGTTCTCAAACATGTTGTCTGCCGTGTGCTTATTAGTGTTGAGTAAAATGAGTTTATCGGGATGTTACGTATCAGCAGTCGAGGAGGTATCTGTGTTTAAAGCAGAAATAGTTTGCTGCTTTATAAGAAAGCCCTCCGCAAAGCCAGAACATCTTACTATTCATCACTGATTGAAGAAAATAAGAACAACCCCAGGTTTCTCTTCAGCTCTGTAGCCAGGCTGACAAACAGTCAGAGCTCTGTTGAGCCAACCATCCCTTTAACGTTAACTAGTAATGACTTCATGAACTTCTTCACAAATAACATTTTCATTAAGAAAAATTACCCATAATAAACCATCTCTGCCATCAACTGGAGCAGATAACATTACAGTAAAGTGGAGACAGCATTACAGTGCATTGCTTAACTGTATGAAAGGTGAACCACATGAGGACAATTCTGACATGAGAATGAAACAAAAGTGTAAACACATGAAGTAATGAAGCTTCATAGGTTATTGAAAGTAAAGCTTCTGGTTTGGATCACATCACTGCAGAACATTAAAACATGCTAGTTTAAGGCTAGCTCCTCTTCTAGCGCTCTGTTTCATGGGTTTATGATTCATGGCATATTACCAGACTCAGTGCTGTGTATTTTCTGGTACCAGTTATGAAAGACAAAGCTGAAAAGTGAGTGTTTGGATAATTAAGGCCGAGGCACTAGCCAGTATTTTTCTAAGGTGTTACTTCTGTGTTCATCTCTGCCTGTTCAGTCTGAATACACATGGGGCATCTTTACACAGCCTGCATCCTGGGGTCTTGCCTGGTGTGATAGACCCCAGCCTCTATGGATCTTGTACTCAGAGCTTGTTCTTGTGCTGCCATGATTAGTGCCTCTGTGCTGTCTTTCAGTCCAGCTTTGTCCAGCCACTGGTAGGATTTCTGGATATCAGCCACCTCCTCTATCTGCCGGTGGTACATACCGTGCAGGGGCCTGTCCTTCCATGATGGTTCCTCGTCTCCCTCCTCTTTCTTGGGTTTCTGCTGCCTGAGGTATTCACTGAGCACTCGGTCAGTTGGGGCCATCTTCCCAATGTATTCTTGGATGTTCGTTGTCTCATCCTGGACTGTGGTGCTGACACTCACCAGTCCCCGGCCCCCTTCCTTCCGCTTAGCGTACAGCCTCAGGGTGCTGGACTTGGGGTGAAACCCTCCATGCATGGTAAGGAGCTTTCTTGTCTTTATGTCAGTGGCTTCTATCTCCTCCTTTGGCCAGCCTATTACCCCAGCAGGGTACCTGATCACGGGCAGGGCGTACGTGTTGATGGCCCGGATCTTGTTCTTACCTTCAGCTGACTCCTCAGGACTTGCCTGACCCTCTGCAGGTACTTGGTGGTTGCAGCCTTTCTAGCGGCCTCTTCATGGTTCCCATTTGCCTGCGGGATCCCCAGGTACTTGTAACTGTCCTCTATGTCTGCAATGTTGCCTTCTGGTAGTTCAATCCCCTCAGTTCTGACTACCTTCCCTCTCTTTGTTACCATCCGACTACACTTCTCCAGTCCGAACGACATTCCAATGTCATTGCTGTATAGCCTGGTAGTGTGGATCAGTGAATCGATGTCTCGTTCACTCTTGGCATACAGCTTGATGTCATCCATGTACAGGAGGTGGCTGACAACTGCTCCGTTCCGTAGTCGGTATCCGTAGCCAGTCTTGTTAATGATCTCACTGAGGGGGTTCAGGCCTATGCAGAACAGCAGTGGGGACAGAGCATCTCCTTGGTAGATCCCGCACTTGATGGTGACTTGTGCTATGGGCTTGGAGTTGGCCTCTAGTGTTGTACGCCACATCCCCATTGAGTTCCTGATGAAGGCTCTTAGGGTCCCATTGATCTTGTACAATTCTAGGCATTCCAGTATCCAGCTGTGGGGCATTGAGTCATAGGCCTTCTTGTAATCAATCCAGGCAGTGCACAGGTTGGTCAGTCTGGTCTTGCAGTCTCGGCTGACTGTTCTGTCTACCAGTAGCTGGTGTTTTGCGCCTCTGGTATTCTTGCCAATCCCTTTCTGTGTCCCCTCATGTATTGACCCATGTGCCTGTTCATCTTAGCCGATATGATGCCTGACAGGAGCTTCCATGTAGTACTGAGGCAGGTTATTGGTCGGTAGTTGGAGGGGACCGGTCCCTTCTTGGGGTCCTTGGGGATCAGGACCGTCCGACCTTCGGTTAGCCATTCCGGGTGTCTCTCGTTAACTAGCAGCTGGTTCATTTGTGCTGCCAGACGCTCGTGGAGTGCAGTCAGCTTCTTTAGCCAGTAGGCGTGAACCATGTCGGCCCTGGTGCTGTCCAACTCTTCATACTGGAGA
>NW_024583384.1:67037-81522 GCF_018398535.1 Haplochromis burtoni
TTGTGTCGCCTCTTATTCCAAACCTGCTTCTCTCGTTTCTCCTTCAAGAAAACGGAAACAAAAAGATCAACGGGAGCTGAAACCTGATAAAACAGAAAAGCAGAACCAAACAGCTGCTGTGTCACATGTTTCTATCTGCCTGCTGGGTTTGGTGGATAAAGTGGATTCAGGACAATTTGAAGCTCGTTTCACAGGGACACCGATCCACCGTAACACAGACTGCCAGCTGTGCCGTACGTCCAGCCTCGAGTGGAGCTGCTGGGCCGCAGGCTGTTAGCAGCGTCTGCTAACGGCAAAGACTCAGGTTTCTCTCAGAGCGACATACAAACACACATGTGAGGGAAACACTGATGTATTTAGTGCCATAACGTCTCATTTATTCTCATTTCCAGCCGACTCTTAATCAGAATTCTGTTTTTCTGATTCGATCACGAGGCAGCTTTCTGATGTGATCAAACCTTTCACCAAGTTTCAGAGCATTTGAAGTTGTGGAGATCCTGCAGCTGCTTCATGGTCTCACAACGTGTTTTGTTCTTGTACGACCTGATCGTCACCTGGTCTAAAGAAACAACCCGCTCTCATGCGAGCCTCCATTTTTGTTTATAAAGCAAACTTTCCGAATAAAGTGCAGCTGAAGCAGCGTCGTCATAAAAACGTTTGCATGTGGAAAGAAATAAAAACCTCGTCGTCTGAGCGAGTCGTCACCACGGCGTCGATCATCTTGCGGGGGTTGTTGACGCTGGAGACGGTCAGTTTACCCAGAGAGCCTGCGAACTGAACTGCAGACAGACCCTGCGGTTCAGGAGTGGAGGCTTCGTGATTCAAGTCAGCTGTCGTTTTGCATGTTCGTTACATCGCGTTCAGATATGTCGCCGTTGTTGGTGTTAACCTTTTGTCGATGTTGTGTGCTTTCCACTTTGTGCTGCACCTTGAAGGTTTATTGTATTTGTTAGTCGTTTTGTGTTGGTGTTCGCTTTTTTGATTCTGGTTGTTTGTCTTTCTCCTGACTGTGTGCTGGCTTTTTTCTTGCTCCTGTGTTGTATTCTGTACAATTGATGTGTTTCAATATGCTTCCTACAGCCATCCAAACACAACGAAAAATGCAAAGAGCACAACATGCCACACAACCAACTTATCTTAACAACAGCCTACAAACACGGCGCACAACAGCTAGCCTGCTACACCTCAAAACACGAAAAAACCACTCACTAACTACACTACTGTCATCAATAAAGTTTAGCAACATTCACCAACTGTACTCGTGTTGGGTGTTGGGTTTTATGTCTTTTTTTACCTTAAATAGTTTCCCTATTTTTTAAGATCATGATTCCTGTTGAAAAACCCACACTTAATCCTGCATGGTCTGCTCCAACGTAGATTGAGTTCAGTTCCCTCTTAGGTCCCTTTGTTCCGTCTCGCACGTTAGCTCCATCCCAGGTAAGGGTATGTGACTGCTTGTGGCAGCTTGCATGTCATTCTCCTGCGTGTGCTCTTTTCGTTCACTCCACTCCTTTTCTTTCGTTCTGGTGGATCTCTCATCTGTTTCAGCGTTCTGTCTGGTGGCTGGGTATGCGTTCGTCTTTGCGCTTCGTCTGTCTCCTGTCCATCCGGGGCCTTGCGCTCCCTCGGTCCGTTAACTGCACCCAATGACGGCAAGCAACGTCCTGTGGCGAGTTCTATTGACGGTCCTCCTGGCGGTCGTCGAAGTTTTTCCCTACACATTCGAACCAAGGTTGAGCCCCAGCTAGTGTTTCTCTTTCTCTTTTCTCTCTTGCGGGCTGTCTATGGTGCCTTTTGCTCTACCCCTCCTAGGGCTCCTGCTATGGCGCTGGGTGAGGCATGCGCGGCGTGTGAGTGAAGTGAGTGGTGTTGTGCCGGACTGGGCGTGTGGGTCAATGGCCTAGGGTTTGGTCAGCTTATAACCTATTCACTGGTAGTCTTAGGCCCGTGATAAACGTTGAAGACGAATGGTGGATTATTTAATTACCAGCCAGCGAAGACACGGGCCGTATAGTTCACCAGAGGTCGATTCCCGTGCCGAGGAGGAGGGGCCTTTTTCATGTCTCTCTCGCATAATGCAACGCACGGGAGGGCCTTGAACCTTCGACGACCACCTTGCCGGCACAAACGCACCGAGGGAGGGTGATGCGGCTTCCGCCCGCTTCGTCAGGGACATAACTCTTAGTCCTACCCGCTGTGACTCACAACGGTAGATAAGCCAATGGGAAGCTACCCCACTGTGCTGTCAGGGGATTTTGTGTGAGAACACTGAGGAAGCGGAGAGCATTTCCTCCGACTCAGGATCTTCATGTTCAAGCATCGATGATTCTCTTTATAAGCAAAACATAGCCAACCTTGTTTTGGTGGCACCCCTGGGTGGTTTCAGCTATTAGATTGGAGACAAAGCGGTGGTTTAGCTAGCATTCCAATGCAAAGCCTTCAAAGAGAGTAGAAACACCCACAGTTTATCCAAAACTACCCAACCGCGAGCCCCTACAACCTATCTCTCTATTTATTATATGGTTATAGAATAACATAACATAGGTAGGACTTCATTTCTCCTCGTGTTATCGATGACAGAAAAAACTCCACTTTTACGCACAATACACACATTATTTCGCTCTCCTTTCTCAAGGGTCAGGCTGCCGAACAGTGCAGATGCCACATTTTTAGAGTTACTAGAGCCCTGGTAGACACATTATACCCATATTCACGGGTCGCACTATCTGGTGTGGCTCTGAATTTATAGGGGCGGTGACCGAAGGCGCGGCGTCAACAACGCGACATGCAGGTTTCGCACAGGGCAAACAGCACAGACGACCGACAAACCATTCACATTCAATTCCACGTCCTGCAAGCACAACCTGTGAGCAATTTGAAATCAAATAACTTGAATCCCCATAACTGCATCGGTCGAGTGAGAAATCGACCAACCCTCGCAAACCGGGTAGAGAACACTGCAACGATTATTTTTGATAGTCGACTAGGATTATTTTTGATTAGTCGACTAATCAGATCATCATCCATTGGACGTAAAACGTACAGCTTATTGCACCAGCAGCATCTGCTCTTATATAACTATCATTAGCTTACAGCTTTAAGTGTTAAGGTATGTGCTAACTAACAATAAAGACAAGATGATAGTTTATTAAATTTTAATGAAATTTGCAGATTGTTTCGGTGAGTTTAATAAACTCCTTGCTATCTAAAATAGGACAGGACACTGGAGTAAATTCTCGAGCATCTCACACTTCTGTTTAATCAGCTGTCTGCTTGACGTTTATTCAGCTGTGTAAAAACTATAACTAATTTCAGCCAGGCGAATTACTGCCAAACAGTAACATGTTTAATACTAAAAAAAGCCCCCCATCAATGAGGGCCGATTTACTCAGGAACGAAAAAATAACGGGGCACACAGCCCGAAAGACAAAAGGAGGAGAGTAATCTCTGACAATCACACAAACACCAGTGACGGTTATACCAGAAAGTTAAAAACCACGGTTGATGGAGGTCACATAATTGACATGTTCCGATTGCTTTGAGAGTTTATTCTAAGTGAGGAAACACTTTATAAAGTATACAATGCGTTGTGAAAGGCAGCTGGGGGCCGGCACTGGTAGAGAGCTAAGGACCGCGGGGTCTAAAAATGAGTTAAATTTATTCCCCGCCTTTAACATGTGAGACGGGTCCTTTCTCTGGCGACCTTTGGTGGGGGTGACGTAACACACACGCATGCCGAAGGCGGACTGATATCCACACAGGTCATCAGTCAAGTCATGTGTCTATTTCCTCCGACCAGCCAGCCTCTCTAGGTGTGGAACCTTGAACCCGGGGGTTGACCCGAGCTCTACCCGCCCCAGCAGGTTCACCTTACGCATAATGCAAACGAGCGCTTTGGGTCATCAGCCCCACACAGATTAAACGCTCTTCGCGTCATCTCTGATTTTAGTCTAACAATACACAAAGAGGATATAGCAAAACGATCTCATCTTCCATTGTTGTGGATAATCACCTCCAAAAATCACACAGCTGTCCTACCCGGTGTAGGCGCTAGCCTTTATCAAAACTCCAATGTTGCAATGTGCTCTCCGCCATGCTTGAACCACCTTTGATCAGGTCTGTTAAAGGGTCACCCACCCAAATCGCACATCTGCAGAGGCTCCTATTTAGATAGTCTCGACCACCAGCATAACTAGTTCAGCAACAGTGCTATTTAGGCACTTCTCTCTACTCTGTTCCATTTATTGGTGGCGTTAAAGGGTGAAACCACAAATTGATTATGGTTATGAAAATTCAAAATCACTGTGGATTTTAACAGGTGTACTCTCTCTTCTATTGTGGCCTTGTAAATTCTCCACAGCTTTTCTGTATTGCCTGAGCATTTACGCCGAACCGTCCTTTCGAGAGCTTCGTCACTGGTAGTTATCTGGATTCTTTGACTCTATATCAGATTCGGTTCAGCATCCGTGGTTTTTTTGGTGTTTTTTTAAAAAAGGGGAGAAACACTAAAGGGCAGCCGTTGATTAGTTTTGTGGGTTAAGGAAACTGTGGTATAATCCTATCCAATAGCACTATCTCGTCTTTTGTCCTTAATTGTGAACACCTCAAAAACAGTGAGGAGGGTTGTGGAGAGACAGACCTCGGGGATAAGGCAGCGGGCGTCGGTATGGTATTGGTTTCAATACATACGATACGCCCGCGACTCTCGAACGTTGCTAATTCACTTCACGCTTGGACCCGCATGTGAGAACAGATTGGTGGACTACACTCAAACACACACAGACACGAGGCGGGGAACATAGACGGTGGCCTTTACACCGCAGCCGGACGGCCTGCCGTGCTGGCTTGCGGTGAGACCTTAAAAGGCACCAATCTGTATTCGCTGCGCACCATGGCCAGTAGCCGAGAGGCTCTCGAAATTAACGCGGGTCCTCTAGTTATAATAAATTCGTAACGATACTCTATGACGGATACATCTTATACGAGTGTCCTCAACATTATCCCTTCAAGGACTACAGCATAGAAATAAGAGTACACCCGCAGGTGTCACCAGGCAACGTTTAAATCCTGCGACAGAAACACGTGTTCACAGCAGGGAGGGACACCCAGCAGGAAGACTTTCTGTTTCTGACCTGGTGATTCAGCGCGTGGCTCATCGGCTGTTTGGGTGGAGTCCCGATTGGCACCGCCCTCACCGGAGGGGAGCCAATCACAGGGGAAGAAGAGCGTGGAGGAGGAGCCCTCTCTGACAGATCCTCATCGTTCCTGCCCTGAGGAGCTCGTTTAGGATGGCCCACCTCTTTGATTATCGACATGAGTGGATTATCCTGAAAACAGAAATATGAGCAAAAATATGAACAATAACTACATTAATGTATTTAGTCGTTCATTTCTTTATGTTTGATCCTAGAATTAACACCTAAACTGAACGGTTAGCTATCCAATAAGAAGAGTAAAGTTGAACCTCCATGTGTGTGAGCAATCCCGGGGCGACGCTCACGGGGCCAAAGCCCATGCTGTTCTCCCAAATACTGTGAGAGCTCATCTATGAGAGACAGATTCAAGAAACAAACATGCACATCAGGCTTAAACCGATTCTGCTGCAGTGATCAGACTAAACACAGGACAGGAAATCTTAAATCCACCTGTTCGGAGATTTTTGGTGCACGATTCAATTTAATTTACTCAAAAACATTTTGCCACGCTGCAAAGTCTGATACTGCACATGAAGGGAAAAACACTGACCTGGCCCATGGGGGCGGTGCCTCTGCGCAGCAAGTGCTGCTGCTGTTGGTAGCTGAGCATGGACGAGGGAGGAAGGCCTGAAGCACAACAGCAGGTTTCAGTTACACAGGGCAAACACACAGCATGCTTCTGGAGCTAATGTGAACTTAAGCTGCTGAACGAACAGCAGAAACACGGAGTCATCGCCGGCCTGATCCTAGAGCTGGGAATCTGTTGACGTCCTGGTCACTTGCTTGTCCAACAACACTTAAAACTATTGAAAACATTTATAAAAGAAGTTTAAAACTACTTGACAAAAAACCGACTTCCCACCACCACTGTCATGTGTTAAAAAACATAAATTACTGAACTTCAATAACTTAGTGAAACTTAAAAGAGTGAGTTTAATATATAAAGTCTTACACTCCCTTGCTCCACCACCACTAAAGCAGTTCATTAGGCATAAAGAAAGCTCAGACAGGACCACTCGAGCTACAATCCGAGGAGACTTGTTTATACCCCACAGACGGACAGCATTTGGGCAGAACGTCCTCTCTGTCCAGGGAGGCCATCTGTGGAACAGTCTTCCTCAACCCATTAGAGAATGCTCGACATTCAATTTGTTTAAGGCAAAGGTTAAAAACTGGTTATGGACAAATCAAGTGTGTGATCATGTATGAGTTGTATAGTTTTAATGTTTTATTTGGGAACAGAATGGTGTGTATGTGTAAGTTTGGTGATGGAGTTTTTATTATGAATGAATGATGAATTTTTATGAATTATTATGTCTATTTTTATGCTTAAGGACAACAGATGGAAATTAGCCCTTGGCTATAATCTGGTATGTTTACATTCATGTAATTTTTTTTTTACATTTATGTTCATTAACATGCACTGTCCTAAATAAATAAAATAAATTAAATCACTTAAAAGCGGGCTTGGGTTCAGCTGAACGTAGACGGGCTGTGGGTATTCTTATATCCCCTCGGCTTGCTGCCGGTACGTTGGGGTTTTTCCCGGTGGACGAGAGGGTTTGCTCCCTGCGCCTTAGGGTCGGGGAACGGGTCCTGACTGTCATCTGCGCTTATGCGCCGGGTGGCAGTTCGGAGTACCCAGCCTTCTTAGAGTCCCTGGGGGGGGTGCTGGAAGGTGCTCCACCTGGAGACTCTGTTGTCCTGCTGGGAGACTTCAATGCTCACGTGGGTAACGACAGCGAGACCTGGAGGGGCGTGATTGGGAGGAACGGCCTCCCTGATCTGAACCCGAGCGGTGCTTTGTTATTGGACTTCTGTGCTAATCACAGTTTGGCCATAACGAACACCCTGTTCGAACATAAGAGTGTTCATAAGTGCACGTGGCACCAGGATGCTCTAGGCCGTAGGTCGATGATCGATTTTGTAATCGTATCACCAGACCTGCGACCATATGTTCTGGACACTCGGGTAAAGAGAGGGGCTGAGCTGTCAACTGATCACCACCTGGTGGTGAGTTGGATCAGGTGGCGGGGGAGGACGCTGGACAGACCTGGTGCACCTAAACGCGTAGTGAGGGTGTGCTGGGAACGTCTAGCAGAGGCCCCAGTCCGCGAGATCTTCAACGCACACCTCCGGCAGAGCTTCAACAGCATTCCGAGGGAGACTGGGGACATTGAGTCCGAATGGACCATGTTCAGCGTCTCCATTGCCGAAGCTGCTGCATTGAGCTGCGGCCGCAAGGTGGTTGGTGCCTGCCGTGGTGGTAATCCCCGAACCAAATGGTGGACACCAGAGGTGAAGGGAGCCACCAGGCTGAAGAAGGAGGCCTATCGGGCTTGGTTAGCCTGTGGGACTCCGGAGGCAGCCGACAGGTATCGACAGGCCAAGCGGAATGCGGCTCGGGCAGTGGCTGAAGCAAAAACTCGGGTGTGGGAGGAGTTCGGAGAGGCCATGGAAAAAGACTTTCGGACTGCCTCGAAGAGATTCTGGCAAACCGTCAGGCGTCTCAGGAGGGGAAAGCGGTGCTCTACCTGCACTGTGTATAGTGCTGGCGGAGCGCTGCTGACGTCGACTGAGAAAATTGTCAGGCGTCTCAGGAGGGGAAAGCGGTGCTCTACCTGCGCTGTGTATAGTGCTGGCGGAGCGCTGTTGACGTCGACTGAGAAAATTGTCGGGCGGTGGAAGGAATACTTCGAGGACCTCCTTAATCCCACTGACACGTCTTCCGAGGAGGAAGCAGAGTCTGGGGATGAGGGGTATGACCCGCCAATTTCCGGGGGCGAGGTCACTGAGGCAGTTAAACAACTCCTTGGTGGCAGAGCCCCTGGTGTTGATGAGGTCCGCCCCGAGTTCCTGAAGGCGCTGGACGTTGTAGGGCTGTCTTGGTTGACACGTCTCTGCAATGTTGCGTGGAGATCAGGGGCAGTGCCTGTGGACTGGCAGACCGGGGTGGTGGTCCCCATCTTTAAGAAGGGGGACCGGAGGGTGTGTTCCAACTACAGGGGGATCACACTCCTCAGCCTCCCTGGGAAAGTCTATGCCAGGGTGCTGGAGAGGAGAGTTCGTCCGCTAGTCGAACCTCGGATACAGGAGGAACAATGCGGTTTTCGTCCTGGTCGCGGAACACTGGACCAGCTCTTTATCCTCTCGAGGATACTTGAGGGTGCATGGGAGTTTGCCCAACCAGTCTACATGTGTTTTGTGGACTTGGAGAAGGCATTCGACCGTGTCCCTCGGGGTGTCCTGTGGGAGGTGTTGCGGGAGTATGGGGTGTCTGGCCCATTGCTACGGGCCATTCGATCCCTATACAACCGTTGCAAGAGCTTGGTTCGCATTGCCGGCAATAAGTCGGACTCGTTCCCGGTGGGTGATGGGCTCCGCCAGGGCTGCCCTTTGTCTCCGGTTCTGTTCATAATTTTTATGGACAGGATTTCTAGGCGCAGCCAAGTGGCGGAGGGCTTTCACTTTGGTGGCCTCAGAATCTCATCTCTGATTTTTGCGGATGATGTGGTTCTGTTGGCTTCATCGGGTGAGGGCCTCCAGCTCGCACTGGAGCGGTTCGCAGCCGAGTGTGAAGCAGCGGGAATGAGGATCAGCACCTCCAAGCCATCCAGTCGCACTGGAACGGTTCGCAGCCGAGTGTGAAGCAGCGGGAATGAGGATCAGCACCTCCAAATCTGAGGCCATGGTTCTCAGCCGGAAAAGGGTGGAGTGCCCACTCCGGGTCGGGGATGAGTTCCTGCCCCAAGTGGAGGAGTTCAAGTATCTCGGGGTCTTGTTCGCGAGTGATGGGAGAAGGGAGCCGGAGATCGACAGACGGATTGGGGCTGCAGCTGCAGTAATGCGGACGCTGCACCGGTCCGTCGTGGTGAAGAGGGAGCTGAGTGTAAAAGCGAAGCTCTCAATTTACCGGTCGATCTACGTCCCTACCCTCACCTATGGCCACGAGCTGTGGGTAGTGACCGAAAGAACGAGATCGCGGATACAAGCGGCAGAAATGAGCTTCCTCCGAAGGGTGGCTGGCCTCTCCCTTAGAGATAGGGTGAGAAGTTCGGCCATCCGGGAGGGGCTCAGAGTAGAGCAGCTGCTGCTCCACATCGAAAGGAGCCAGCTGAGGTGGTTCGGGCATCTGACAAGGATGCCCCCTGGGCGCCTCCTGGGTGAGGTGTTCCAGGCATGTCCCACCGGGAGGAGGCCCCGGGGCAGACCCAGGACACGCTGGAGAGATTATATCTCTCGGCTGGCCTGGGAACGCCTTGGTATTCCCCCGGATAAGCTGGAGGAGGTGGCTGGGGAGAGGGAGGTCTGGGCCTCTTTGCTTAGGCTGCTGCCCCCGCGACCCGGCCCGGATAAAGCGGATGAAGATGGATGGATGGATGGATGGAGTGGATTTATTTTCTCTGAAAGATGTGAAGGATATAAAAAAAACAACAACAAGATAGAAATTTAGGAGTAACATGGCCTTACAAACCCAACAGTGAGATCTTAAGAGATCCACAGCCTACGGCTCTTCAATGGGGTGTCACAGGGTCCCCAGGAAAAAAAATGTAAATGTAAAATAATAAAATAAATATTCTCCTGTAGCAATAACAAAGTTTAACATAAATTATTCTGTAGCAATTACACAAGAATATCCAGTAATGTCCCTGCCTACAATTAAACACATTCACTTACCAAAGTGAAATCGGGGGCATCTGCTGTGGCAAATGGGTGCAAGCCTTTGACCACAAACTTAGACACTGCTCGGTGACATTCGTCTATCCTGGCCTGAAAGGAGACGCTACCGGTAGACTGCAGCGAGAACTGCCAGCATCTGAGCCAGACTCTGTCTCTCTCATCATGGTTATCTAAATGCAACGCACAGTAATAGCAGGTTTTGTAATAAGGTAAATCGCGCTAACATAATATGCAATGCTAATTGATTAGTTACCTGCAGTATTAACGGGAGAGGACGTGGAAACGCTACCGCTGCTGCTGGGTTGAGCTTCGCTAGTCCGGAGCGGATCAAAAACACGACATTCGTTGAAAGCAATCGCGTGTTTTTTGAGCAAATGCTTTTGCATATTCGTAGTGTTTCCTCCCTTTGATGAAATCTCTACTTTGCAAGTATTCAGAATCAGAATCAGAATCAGAAAGGGTTTATTGCCAGATGTTGAGCAGGTTTACAACATTAGGAAATTGCTGCGGTGCTTCAGTGCAACATACTGTCATAAAAATATAAAAATAAGAATAAGAATTAAAAGTGCTAAGTGGATAGATATATACATGATATATACATGAGTGCAGGTGGTGATCAGTGCCAAACATGGAATGATGCAGTGAACACAGCGTAGGGTCATGTGTTAGTGGCGGGGACAGTCATATGGTTATTGTTCATGTGTCCAACAGCAGAGGGGAAGAAACTGTTCTTATGGCGAGAGGTTCTGGTGCGAATGGACCGGAGCCTCCTGCCTGAGGGGAGCAGGTCAAACAGACTGTGTCCAGGGTGAGAAGGGTCAGCTGAGATCCGAGCTGCACGCCCCAGTGTCCTGGAGGTGTACAGGTCCTGCAGAGATGGGAGTCTGCAGCCAATCACCTTCTCAGCAGAGCGCACAACACGCTGCAGTCTCTGTTTGTCCCTGATAGTGGCTCCAGCGTACCACACGGTGATAGGGTGCTCCGCTGTTTCCTAACATGTCTCAAAACACACGCTTTGTGCCGCTCAGGCGCCGTGTTTCCTACTGGGTAAAAGACGCTACTCAACGTGATGACGTCATTCGGGGCGACTGGAATCGATAAGGGAATCGTTTTTAAAAGTGGCAAACGATTCCAAGGAATTGAAACAGTGGGAACCGGTTCTCAACAAGAACCGGTTTTCGATACCCATCCCTACACCTGATAATATGTTAAAAGTTTATTTTGTGACCCAGAAAGATTAATAAGAGTAATATTAAAACTAAGTAGCTGCCGCCATTGTTGGAAACTGGAATTGGCTGGGCAGCGCTATGAATTCTGGGATAGGTTGGGCCACGAAGGACACACCCAACCCATCCTTCAAATATGTGGAAAAGACATTTTGTTGGCCGCATTAGGAGGAGTCTTCGAATTTGGACAGCCTTCGTTGCGTCACCGTAATGTAATCAGCCTACAAATGCAGCTTCCAAAAGATGCGGCCTCACTGAATTTGGACATAGCTACGATACCGGACACTGCTTCTTTCTTAGGGTTTAAGCAGCTGGCATCCTTGTACATGCAGTGCTGCCATCTTCTGTTTCAGTCCGTTATTACACTCTTAAATCCTACTACTTATTCCTGCGTCTTTTGGGATCTTACAAAGCTTCAAACGACGTGTCTATTAAATTAGTCGTCGACAATTTTGATAGTCGACGTAATCGTGACTAGTCCGAATTTCCCAGAGGAATCCACCCGAGGGATTAATAAAGTTTTATCTAATCTAATCTAATCTATCTAGTCGACTAATCATGGTAGCCCTACTCTGAATGTGTTGGATCCTGCAGAGTTTTTATGCCACATGCCCTTCCTGACCCAAGATCAATTTCTGTGCACCAGTGCCTACTGATGCCAAGTGTGGTTTGGTCAGGAGTTGTGTCTGTAGATTTGTGACCTTATATTTCAGTTGAGAGAATATGTCTCATCTTGTGGAGTGACTTTGCTGAAAGAAAGGTGATACCTATGCTTAGAGGAACAGACAGCCTATGGGTTCTTAAACAGATAACTTAGGGGCGATCGTGGCTCAAGAGTTGGCAGTTCGTCTTGTAATCGGAAGTTTGCCGGTTCGAGCCCCGGCTCGGACAGTCTCGGTCGTTGTGTCCTTGGGCAAGACACTTTACCCTACTGGTGATGGCCAGAGGGGCCGATGGCGCGATATGGCAGCCTCGCTTCTGTCAGTCTGCCCCAGGGTGTGAATGTGAGAGCTGTGCCCTTTTTACATAAACTGTTATTGCTCCTCACGGATTCAGTGGTATACAGTGATAATCTACCCAAAGTTAAAATGTTACCCAGCAGTGTGTGAATGTGAGAGTGAATGAATAGTGGAATTGTAAAGCGCTTTGAGGGCCCCGAAAAGTGCTTTCAGCTTTCGGCTGAACCGCGTGTGTAAGTAAATGGTAAATGGCCTGTATTTGTATAGTGCTTTTCTAGTCCCTAAGGACCCCAAAGCGCTTCACACTACATTCAGTCATTCACACACACATTCACACGATGGCAAGCGAGGCTGCCGGACACTGGCGCCACCGGGCCCTCTGGCCACCACCAGTAGGCAAACATGGGGTTAGAATCTTGCCCAAGGATATTTGGCATGCAGCCAAGAGGCAGCCTGGGATCGAACCACCGACCTTCTGATTAGTGGCTGACCTGCTCTGCCACCTGAGCTACAGCGACCCCACAGCCGCAATAACGAAGTGTACTGAGACCTGTGAACATATGGTCAGTTCGGTCGTGCATCATTTACAGCGGTGCAGAAACCCAGGATTGGGGCACTAGAGACCCGACTACATGTTCACACTTCTTTATTGCGGCTGTTGACTTACACACGCGGTTCAGCCAAACACACATCAGCAACAACACGACCTAGTTCATTCTGTTTTAAGCTGGCGAGATGTGACTGGGCATACCACTCAGGTGCGTCTGCCTCCCCGCAGCCGTGCCGCTGACCACGCCCCGCCACAGCTCAGCAGTCAAAAAAAGGCTCACTGCAGCCACTAAGAGTCAATGGTATGAAACTTTCACTAAATTGTATATTTTTCATCTCTCTTCACAAGTTTCTGGATTTCTTTTTTTTTTTTAAAAGACCAAGACTGAACTATATTTTTCCATGTTTGGCACATTTTCACATTCTGTTTAACTTTTTGCTTTTTTGAAAAACAACCATACTAATTACCGTGTCACCATTCTGCTTAGTTCGTAAACCAGAATCATGTATTTCATCTTGTTGTTGTCATCGTGTTGTTGAGTTAAGGAGTAACTATTGTCATCTCTGATGATCAAACTGTGTTTGAGATAAAATATAATGCTTTAAATACTTTTCAACTATGAATTTCTGTTGAAAATGAACTGTTGAACATTTACAGCTGCAAGGAGTCATCTAAATCGGTCATTGTCCAAATGTCTCCTGCTTGACCTTTACTCTCTGCTTGAACTAATTCTTCATGATTCCTCCACAGAGTGGACCAGGAGAGCTCAGAGGTTCAACGTAGTCAGACTGCCCATCAAACACAGCTGGACTCCATATTTATGGTCTGTACATGTACAACAACTTCTTTTACATCTATTCTGTTCACAGTCATCTTCATGCTGCTCTTTGTAGACCAGCGGGGTGTCAGTGTGTCCAACATGGATCTGATGTTTGGCTCCATGATTTCAGTCTGATTGGCTCATTCATAAAGTATCCTGTTCCAGATGCTGGAGGACAACATCATCACGTTTGTAAAGAACGAGCTGAAGAAGATCCAGAAGCTTCTGAGTCCAGATTACCCAGAATGCTTAGAGAGTCAAAGGGAAGAAGAAGAACAGAGGAAGAGGACCAGAGAAACTTTTGTGAAGATCACGCTGGACTTTCTGAGGAGCATGAAACAGGACGAGCTGGCTGACCGCCTGCAGAGCAGTAAGAGGATTTAAACTGCTGGATTAATGGGAAATTTACTTATGTCTTTAGAGACACGTCAACATGTGCAATCAATAAATTGAGATTCTTACTCCTCTGTTCCTTTAGGAATTCCCATTGGAGCTTTTCAACATCATCTCAAATCTTTCTTGTCAAAGAAGTTCCAGCATGTGTTTGAGGGCATCGCTAAAGCAGGAAACCCGACCCTTCTGAATCAGATCTACACAGAGCTCTACATCACAGAGGGAGGGACTGCAGAGGTCAATGATGAACATGAGGTCAGACAGATGGAAACAGCATCCAGGAAACCAGACAGACCAGAAACAACCATCAGACAAGAAGACATCTTTAAACTCCCACCTGGAAGAGATGAACCAATCAGAACTGTGCTGACAAAGGGAGTGGCTGGCATTGGGAAAACTGTCCTAACACAGAAGTTCACCCTGGACTGGGCCGAAGACAAAGCCAACCAGGACTTCCAGTTCATGTTTCCATTCACTTTCAGAGAGCTGAATGTGCTGAAAGAGGAAAAGTTCAGCTTGGTGGGACTTGTTCATCACTTCTTTACTGAAACCAAAGAAGCAGGAATCTGCAGCTTTGAAGACTTCCAGGTTGTGTTCATCTTTGATGGTCTGGATGAGTGTCGCCTTCCTCTGGACTTCCACAAAACTACAATCCTAACTGA
>NW_024583384.1:81547-93374 GCF_018398535.1 Haplochromis burtoni
TGTTACAGAGTCCACCTCAGTGGATGTGCTGCTGATAAACCTCATCAGGGGGAAACTGCTTCCCTCTGCTCGCCTCTGGATAACCACACGACCTGCAGCAGCCAATCAGATCCCTCCTGACTGTGTTGGCATGGTGACAGAGGTCAGAGGGTTCACTGACCCACAGAAGGAGGAGTACTTCAGGAAGAGATTCAGAGATGAGGAGCAGGCCAGCAGGATCATCTCCCACATCAAGACATCACGAAGCCTCCACATCATGTGCCACATCCCAGTCTTCTGCTGGATCACTGCTACAGTTCTGGAGGATGTGCTGGAAACCAGAGAGGGAGGACAGCTGCCCAAGACCCTGACTGAGATGTACATCCACTTCCTGGTGGTTCAGGCCAAAGTGAAGAAGGTCAAGTATGATGGAGGAGCTGAGACAGATCCACACTGGAGTCCAGAGAGCAGGAAGATGATGGAGTCTCTGGGAAAACTGGCTTTTGATCAGCTGCAGAAAGGAAACCTGATCTTCTATGAATCAGACCTGACAGAGTGTGGCATCGATATCAGAGCAGCCTCAGTGTACTCAGGAGTGTTCACACAGATCTTTAAAGAGGAGAGAGGACTGTACCAGGACAAGGTGTTCTGCTTCATCCATCTGAGTGTTCAGGAGTTTCTGGCTGCTCTTCATGTCCATCTGACCTTCATCAACTCTGGACTCAATCTGCTGGAAGAACAACAAACAACCTCCAAGAACTCTGACACAAGAGAATCTACAGAGAAAAACCTCTACCAAACTGCTGTGGAGAAGGCCTTACAGAGCCCAAATGGACACCTGGACTTGTTCCTCCGCTTCCTCCTGGGTCTTTCACTGCAGACCAACCAGACCCTCCTACGAGGCCTGCTGACACAGACAGGAAGTAGCTCACAGACCAATCAGGAAACAGTCCAGTACATCAAGGAGAAGCTCAATGAGAATCTGTCTGCAGAGAAAAGCATCAATCTGTTCCACTGTCTGAATGAACTGAATGATCGTTCTCTAGTGGAGGAGATCCAACAGTCCCTGAGTTCAGGAAGTCTCTCCACAGATAAACTGTCTCCTGCTCAGTGGTCAGCTCTGGTCTTCATCTTACTGTCATCAGAAAAAGATCTGGATGTGTTTGACCTGAAGAAATACTCTGCTTCAGAGGAGGCTCTTCTGAGGCTGCTGCCAGTGGTCAAAGCCTCCAAAAAAGCTCTGTAAGTAAATATGTGATCATAGCTTATTTTTAAAAATGTTTATTTCACAAAAGGTATCCCTAACAAACTAATTCAAAAGAAACATTTATCTGTGGTGTTCTTATATCTGTAAAATCAAGATAAAGGAAGACTTATGTAAAAGTGCCATTCATCGAGTAGTCACTTTTAGTGGCTACACAGTTTTGACTAGAAAATTGTGAAGTGTATTGCTGGAAAATATTTTCGAGATGTGTGGAACCTCATCACTCCACGTGGCTCCCATTTAACAAGCATCTAATATACTACACCCACAAGCGTTCATAGGATCTGACGGTTCGGTAGTGGATTTCATTTACATGTCTCTAAATTTCCCTCGTCACCACTGGTGAATCCTTTCTGAGATGGACCATCGGAGTCTAATTCGCAATAAAAATATTCTCTATTCTGCATTCTGACCCCATACATCAATACATCTTTGGTTTACCCAAAATTATGATTCGTTCAGGTCTGGACATGTAGCTCCTCCTTTCTCCTCGATGGCATGTAGAAAAGCAGTACATTGAATGCTACATCTTTGTGCACACTGACCTCAACATTATCCTTAGGTCGCCAAAGACCCAATGTGTCGGGTGTAAGAGGGTCATAAATAATCACTGATCACTTACTTTCGTATTCAATTGTCGATCTATACAGTTTCCTCGTCAAAAAAATAACCTATGTTATAAGGGCTTTATATGAAGTTGAGTGGAAGAGCCTTGCAGGTCACGTGAGACTGAAAGAACTTTTTTGGTGCTCGACATGCCCAGTGACACATGTTTTCTGGGCCCACTGCCCGCAAACAGCTACGTCCCAGAATACAAAATAGTTAATCAAACTTGTTTGGGGATTTATAACCATTTACCATGGATAGATATGAGCACCTGCCAACTCGACAAGCTACAATTTTTAAAATCGTGTTTCTAGCCTTCCCTATTCTAATGGCCTCAAAGCTACGTTCTCTGCCTTAATTGTTGTCTCCAATGAACTGCAGGCAGCAGCTCCAATAAGACCTCTCGCGTTCCTTTATTTTCTACTAGCTTGTCTTGTTTCCCCGCTTTATTTCCATTTCCCGATTAGTCTCAGTTCCACTTCAATGTTTGTCTCCGAATGTCCATACCACACAATACTCCTCCTAGTTTGGAATCTAAGCTGGATGTTATTTTCTTATCCTCCTCCGCCTCCGACTTTCATCAAGTCAAAGGTAAAATATTCCTATGCATTTCTCTCTTAGTTCTATGCTTTCTAAGATAATCAAGCGAGCTTTGTGTACCGGTTCCTATCTTGTCTTCATTAACTTGCTTTTGCTTCTGTATCAAGCACTTTTGGTCCTATTTCACAAACTTTGTGATCCTTCAGATTGTTAGAGAATGCCATGACCAGTATGGACCCAGGAGAGAAACCATTTACACTGTGGAAAATGAGGCATCAGTGCCGACTTTATCTCACCACTTTGAGTGACCCTGATGTAAGGAGTTTGGTGATTGCTCTTTTTGCTTCTTGGAAATTATTCTCACAGAATTCTTTACTGCTCCAACCTGCCTGCCTTGTCCGGACTGGCCATCCTTCTAACCCTCAGTCGAGGTCACACCTCTATCTAAATTCCACACACCTGGGTTCGTCAATGCAAAGTCAATGAATGGTGCTAGATACCAGGATGATACCTCTTCCTTTTCCTCATGAACCGAGCCGGTCTGCTTGAACCAGCACCTTACTAGAGTCGAGTCAGCCAATTGTAATCTTGTAAGATGCTTTTATTTTTCTTGGAGTCTGTTCTTCCCGTGTCTGAAATGATGACTCCAGAAATTGTGCCTCCTGTTCCTGAACTAGCTAATCTTGAGGTTGCTCTTCCTGGGCCTTAGCTACCCCATAGGCGCCACTGCTGTGGACAAGGCCTTACAGAGCCCAAATGGACACCTGGACTTGTTCCTCCGTTTCCTCCTGGGTCTTTCACTGCAGACCAATCAGACCCTCCTACGAGGCCTGCTGACACAGACAGGAAGTAGCTCACAAACCAATCAGGAAACAGTCCAGTACATTAAGGAGAAACTAAATGAGAATCTGTCTGCAGAGAAAAGCATCAATCTGTTCCACTGTCTGAATGAATTAAATGATCGTTCTCTAGTAGAGGAGATCCAGCAGTCCTTGAGTTCAGGAAGTCTCTCCACAGATAAACTGTCTCCTGCTCAGTGGTCAGCTCTGGTCTTCATCTTACTGTCATCAGAAAAAAATCTGTTTGAGTTTGACCTGAATAAATACTCTGCTTCAGAGGAGGCTCTTCTGAGGCTGCTGCCAGTGGTCAAAGCCTCCAACAGAGCTCTGTAAGTAAACATGTGGTCACAGCTATTTTTTTAATTAACAGCAAACAGGTATCCACAACTAACAAAAGAAACATTACTGGGTGCTTATATCTGTAAAATCAGTAAAACTATTAAATGATCATCAGTAGTCACTTTATGCAAAGTGACTAGAAATTGTGAGTGTTTGTGAAATATTTCGAAGTGTAACCTCATCACTCAGGCTCCATTCAAGCCTCTATCTACACCACAAGCGTCTAGACTCTGGGCGGGGTCCTGCTCTAATCCCCGTCACCACTGGGAATCCATTCTGAGATGGGCCATCGGAGTCTTATCGCAAAATATCTCTATCTGAATTCTGTACATCAATACATTTTTTTTCCCAAAAGGTGATTCTGTTCATCTGGATGTAGCGTTTTCAATGTGCTGTAGAAACAGTACATTTGCACACTGACCTCACATCCTAGTGAAAGAACAATGGTCTGTGAGGTCATTTCCTTGATCATTAATGTACAAATTATTATAAAGTTGCAAACTATTATAAGGCTTTTTATGAAGTTGAGGAAACCTGCAGTCAGTTGAGACTGAAGAACTTTTTTGGATGAGTGACAAAATGTTTCTCCCACTGGAAACGCTACGTCCAGATAAACAGAATCAACTTGTTGGGATTTACCTACCTGGATAATTGAGCATGCATCAAGACAATAAATCGTGTTCAGTTCCTTCTAATGGCTTCTAACTCGTTTTGCTTGTGGGTTCCTGCTGCCAGCTCCAAGAAGAATCTCCCTGCCTTTATTTTCTACAGCTTTGTCTTGTTACCCCCATTTCCATTTCCCCGATTAGTCTCGAGTTCCACTTCAATGTTTGTTATGATTTTGAATTTAGCGTGGTATTTTATTATTTTGTGGACTTTATCAGTCAATAAATACCTTGCTTCTTCTTAGTTTGCCTTCTGTATCAAGCACTTTTGGTCCTATTTCACAAACTTTGTGATCCTTCAGATTGTTAGAGAATGCCATGACCAGTATGGACCCAGGAGAGAAACCATTTACACTGTGGAAAATGAGGCATCAGTGCCGACTTTATCTCACCACTTTGAGTGACCCTGATGTAAGGAGTTTGGTGATTGCTCTTTTTGCTTCTTGGAAATTATTCTCACAGAATTCTTTACTGCTCCAACCTGCCTGCCTTGTCCGGACTGGCCATCCTTCTAACCCTCAGTCGAGGTCACACCTCTATCTAAATTCCACACACCTGGGTTCGTCAATGCAAAGTCAATGAATGGTGCTAGATACCAGGATGATACCTCTTCCTTTTCCTCATGAACCGAGCCGGTCTGCTTGAACCAGCACCTTACTAGAGTCGAGTCAGCCAATTGTAATCTTGTAAGATGCTTTTATTTTTCTTGGAGTCTGTTCTTCCCGTGTCTGAAATGATGACTCCAGAAATTGTGCCTCCTGTTCCTGAACTAGCTAATCTTGAGGTTGCTCTTCCTGGGCCTTAGCTAGCTACCCCATATATTTTGAGCCTCTGCCTTAGCCAAACAAACTGGAGCATATGAGTCCTTTAATGCCTGAGCTTAAATAACCAGAGAAATGTTAATACAAACTTGAGCATTTTATGGTGCCAGAGATGTGCATCCTGATCTTGATCTTAAAGGGAAGCTGGCTGAACAAAAGACTAAGGCCACTGCTGCTAACGTGCCTGCTCTGCCTTTGTGGCTGGCTACAGGTTTAACTAACGGATGGACTTTCCTTTCCAGCACTCTGGCATAGACTTTCCGGGGGGCTGAGGAGTTTGATCCCCCTGTAGTTGGAACACACCCTCCGGTCCGCCTTCTTGAAAATGGGGACCATCAACCCGGTCCAGGGGTACTGCCCCTGAACTCCAAGCAACATTACAGAGGCGTGTCAACCAGACAGCCCTACAACATCCAGAGCCTTTAGAAATTTGGGGTAGACCTTATCCACCCCAGGAGCTATACCATACCACCACGGAGTTGTTTAACTGCCTCACTGACCTCGCCCCCAGAGACTGGCAGGTCATCCCCTTCGTGATCAGACCAGGAGGTCCTCGAAGTATTCCTTCCACTGCCTGACTATTTTCTCAGTCGACGTCAGCAGCGCTCCAATCGCACTATACACAGTGCAGTGCACCTCTCCAGAGTCCCCTGACGGTTTGCCAGAATCTCTTCAAGGCAGTCTGAAAGTCTTTTTCTTTTTTCTTTTTTTTGGCCTCTCCGAAGTCCACCATTTGGTTCGGGGGTTACAACCACGACAGGCACCAACCACCTTGCGGCTGCAGCTCAATGCAGGATAGGATAGGATGGTGGTGATAGGATTACAAATTCGATCATCAACGTGTGGCCGAGAGCGTCCTGGTGCAATGTGCACTGGACACTCTTATGTTCGAAGATGGTGTTCATCATGGCCAAACTGTGGTTTGCACAGAAGTCCAACAACAAAGCACAACCAGTGTTCAGATCCGGGAGGTTATTACTTCCAGTCACGCCCCTCCAAGTCTCACTGTCATTGCCCACATGAGCATTGAAGTCTCCCTTTGTGACAACAGAGTCCCCAGGAGGAGCACCCTGCAGTACCCTACTCAGAAACTCCAAGAAGGCTGGGTACTCTGAACCGCCACTTGGCACATAAGAAGGTCAGGACCCGTCCCCCAAATCGTAGGCGCAGGGAATAAATTCTCTCGTCCACTTGGAGCGGGGGCCCTGGTGGACCGATCCCCTAATCATGAACCAGAAATTATTTTTCTTAGTATGTTTAAAGTTTGTTTTCAACTTCTAATCAGCAGGTGAAGGAGGTGTTGTTTACAAAGAAAAAATGCTGCTTTTCAGGATACTTCATTCAATTTTCAAGGAGGAGCTTCATAAAACTAGCCAGTCAAAGTTAGGGTTGGGTCTTTTCCACACTGCACTTCATAAAGTGCTTTGCAAACCTGGACATTATGACTAACAGGTGGATCTTCTAGTTTAAGTGCAGCTGGCCGGACACTATAGAACCACTTATAGCTAAAGAGACAGACAGTGAAAGAGGACAGTATATTCTTAGTTTGTAAACATCAAGCTCAGTGTTGCAGCCAAAGACAGAAAACAAATGATGCCCTTAACATCCTAGGACCTGGCATCCACATATGTGGAAATCACATTTTGGGTTTTCTAGACCAAAATACTAAATTGTGCTCTACAAGGGCCTGATATCCACTTACGTGGACATTATACTGCCACTGTTTTATCAAAATTTAAAACGAATGTCCTCATATGTGGATCTCGTTTTTCTCAGGAACAAAAGTCAAGTAAAAAAAAAAAATCTGGTAATTCTTTGGTTTTGCATATATTAGGTCTCAATCAGCCCAAATAGCAAAGTGAAATTATAAATGCACGCCATGAAAGAGTTCGGGTCTTAGGAGGTTAAAGTGATTTTTAGTTTTAATGTCCCCTTTCTCTGAGTTATTCATTCTCTCACTAACCAGCTAACATTAACTAACGTACGCCTATTAGCTGCAACCAACCTAACACATGACTTCATGTCTTTTACTGACACAAGATAAACATGTTTTTAAAACTTAAATCCAACTTCACGGACAGTGTTAAATCTGTCTGTTTTTTAGACTCCATGATGTAAATTTGCTAGGAAAAGAAGCTAAAGAAGCTTGTTTCCAACAGGGGTCATTCCATCTGATTTATTTTTTCTTTATAATTTTAAGATTAAAAATATATATAAAAAAAGTTACAGTCCAAAGCTGTGATATGATGATTGAAATCAGAAGTGATTTCATTATGATTTTTCAGACTTAGTCTCTGTAACCTGTCAGAGAGAAGCTGTGAAGCTCTTTCCTCAGTTCTCAGCTGTGAGTCGTCTGGTCTGAGAGGGCTGGACCTGAGTAACAGCATCCTGCAGGATTCAGAAGTGAAGCTTCTGTCTGATGGACTGAGGAGTCCACATTGTAAACTGGAAACTCTCAGGTCAGATCATCTATCTATCTATCTATCTATCTATCTATCTATCTATCTCAATGTTTTTTCTTTTTCCTCTCAGATTGAATGGGTGTAACCTCTCAGAGGGAAGCTGTGAAGCTTTGTCCACAATTCTCAGCTTTCAGTCCTCTAGTGTGGGAGAGCTAGACCTGAGTAACTCCAACTTACAGGATTCAGGAGTGAAGTTTGTTTCTGATGGACTGAAGAGTCCAAATTGTAAACTGAATTCTCTTAGGTCAGGTTTCGTGGTAATCTGTTTTTCATCAACTGACATCATTCACAAATTAAAAATTTCAGCCTCATCCATTTATTCTATCTTATTAAGGAATTAAGGGTTTCTGGGAAAGAAAACGGATTAAATATTGCTAAAGGCAATAACAGTTCATTACACCTGACAAATATATTTGTTTCATTGCTGTTTTTCAGACTGAATCACTGTAACCTCTCAGAGAGAAATTGTGAACCTCTGTCATTAGTTCTCAGCTCTGTCCTCCAGTCTGAGAGAGCTGGACCTGAGTAACTCTGACCTGCAGGACTCAGGACTGAAGCTTCTGTCTGTTGGAGTAAAGAGTCCAAACTGCAGACTGGAAACTCTCAGGTCAGGTTTCAAACATTTTCACTGGTGATCATATGCTATCTTTATTATATTGTTGCATAAAGATGTGTATAAAACTGCCAACTGACCTTTCATTTACCTTTTGGGTGGATTTTTAGGATCTGATGATTTTTCATTGTCACAATTAGGGATGCTCAATTAATCGAATTTTAATCTCGATTACGATCTGGGCTTTCAACAATCATTAAAAATGACTGAGCTGATTATTAGCCCCTCCCTCGTGCTTTACTCTCATGCTGCTCCGTGTGGCAAATCGAGCGCACCTCTCTGCATTTCGAACACGTGTCACAACTATTAAGAGCAGCGGTCCCCAACCTTTTTTGCGCCACGGACCGGTTTATGCCCGACAATATTTTCATGGACCAGCCTTTAAGGTGTCGCGGATAAATGCAACAAAATAAAACCAGTACCGGTACCGAAAAAAAGAAGATTTGTTCATAACACACGTGAAAAGACCCAGGAAAACCGAGTAAACGATAAAAACTATAACAAAATAACGCTGAAAACCGATAAAAACCCTGAAAACTATACATTTCACACCTGAGCCTCAACTCTCGCGGCCCGGTACCAAACGACTCACAGACCGGTACCGGTCCGAGGCCCGGGGGTTGGGGACCGCTGATTAAGAGGACCCGAGGGAAGCTCGGAAAGCTAAGCAGAAGTTATTTGGAGAGGAGAGTGACTGCTGTTAGTTGAAAAGAGAGGTAAAAAAACTTCAGTGGTGTGGAAACATTATGGGTTTAAGTATATTTTGTGTTCATATTACATATGAACACAAAATATATGTTTATAAAGACAATGTCCAAATTATATGTTTAGGTGTGTATTATTTTCATTAATGTGCAGTGAAAGGTTTAATAATACCGCAGCTCCACATTTAGATATAATAGTTCAGGAAACTAGAAATGCCACTCTCACTAAAATTCTATTAGAATGATTCAGGTTTGTGAGAATTTTGAAAGAAAGGATAATCTCATTAATTGAGTGTTTCCTTCCCTCTATCGCCAAAGCACTTGTTAATATGTTTATTGGCGACTGTCAAACCTTTGAGTCACCGAGCGGCTGAATAGGTGAATAATGTTAACATGCTCTCGTTAAAATGTAAGTCAAAGTTCCTCTTTAAAACTCCATTATGTGTTATCAAAATCCTTAAAGTCCATCGAAAAACAACAGCGATCAAAACATTCCAGGCTTGAGCGATCAGCAAAAGTCGACTTCGCCCATCACCCACTCATTCAAAAAAAATTCCCCCGGGAGGCGAACAGGTGCTATAGTAATCACTACTACTATTACCAACACCACGTGACCCAAAGCACCCAAAGCTACGCCTATCCACAACATTCAGGCCCCTAATTATTACATCCTTACAGTAATAATTACACATCCGACATACACGACATACACTACATCACATCGGAGACACCCAGTGAGACAACATAACATACTCAAAAGTCCACCAAAGTAATTTTCTTTTAGACAGCTTTTAGACATCATCTTTCTGGAACAGACCAGGTGGTAATCACGGGTTGGACTTGAGGAGGAGGAGGTGGTTTGACGTTAAGGTTTCCAAATCATTTGGATTGGTGGATTCCAGTATAATGGGTCTGCCTGGAAGTCCATCTTGAACTGCTGGAATGGGTGTAAATGGATAGATGTTATTGTATCTGACAAACAGAAAATCATTGTTCACAGATGGATTGTTGTTTGTGTGTCTGCAGTCTGTCAGGCTGTCTGATCACAGAGGAAGGCTGTACGTCTCTGGCCTCAGCTCTGAGCTCCAACCCTTCTCATCTGAGAGAGCTGGACCTGTGCTACAATCATCCAGGGGACTCAGGAATGAAGCTGCTGTCGGCTGGACTGAAGGATCCACGTTGGAGACTGAACACTCTCAGGTATGGAGAGAATATCTGGTAGAGGAGGAAGAGCTGGAGACATTTCCTCTGTCCTTCACTCACTTCCTGTTTGTTTCATGCAGATGTGGCATGAACAATTATGCGTGAGGTCTCCAGGGAGAACTTCCCCAGGAACAATCTGTAGATATCTCAGTATTTTTAACAGTGCAGATAGGATTTCTTTCTTTCTTTTAATTGTATACACAGACCACAGACATATTTATCCTAGATTAAAACATCCACCAGAAGAAGGAAGAGGAAAGGAAAGGAAAAAAATATTAGCCTACCTTTGTCAAAAGAAAAAATAAGACCTTATAAAATTATTATTTTATAATCATGGCTGTGGTAGAAGCTGACAACTACAGGGAGATGTTTTTGGTACATTTAAAGTAAAGCAGATGTGCACAAATGCTTTTAAGTATTTCAGTGCTTTTCATAGACAAATGTCACAATGTGCTTTGAAAAGCAAACACACTATAAAGTAATGGAACAGAAAACAATGGAAGAAATACATTTAGAGATAATGTAACAAACTTGTTATCATAAGATGGTTTATGTGTATTTATGTTCAGTTTTTAACCACTTTTGAATTCTTTATTTTGTCTTTTAACTTACAGTTACTTTTCACAATGAATTCACAATGTAAATCGAATTGACTATCAAACTAAAAAGCATGTCACACAGCTTGAGTGTCTGTTTGCTGTTCATTGTATACACTCTCTGCTGCTGTGTTTGTTCTGTGTGTGGATGCTGCACTGACTCAAATTTCAGAAGTCATGTACAGTCGTGGCCAAAAGTTTTGAAAATGACATAAATATTAGTTTTCACAAAGTTTGCTGCTTCAGTGTTTTTAGATCTTTGTGACAGTTGTTTCTGTGATGTATCAAAGTACATAGGCTTTTATTGACAATTACATAAAGTTTATACAAAGAGTGTGTATTTGCAGTGCCGGTGATTCTATTTCAAGACCTCTGTCAATCAGCTTCTGGTCCAAGTCCTGACTGATGGCTCCCCATTCTTTCATAATAAATGTTTGGAGTTTGTCAGAATTAGTTGCGTTTTGTTTGTCCACCTGCTTCTTGAGGACTGACTACAAGTTTTCAATTGGATTAAGCTCTGGGGAGTTTCCTGGCCATGGATCCAAATGTCAATGTTTTGTTCCTGAAGCCACTTAGTTATGACTTTGGCCTTATAGCATGGTGCCCCATCATGCTGGACAAGGCATTGTTTGTCACCAAACTGTTCGTGTATGGTTAGAAGAATTTGTGTCGGTGGATGTTTTGGTACTATTCTTTATTCATGGCTGTGTTTTTCAGCAAAATTGTAAGTGAGACCACTCACTGAAAAGCAGCTCCACCCATGAACGTTCTCAGGATGCTTTGCTGTTCGCGTGAGACAGGACTGATGGTAGTGCTCACCTTTTCTTCTCTGGACAATCCTTTTTCCCAGATGCCCCAAACCATCAGAGAAAATGACTTTACCCCTCAGCAGTCCACTCGCTGTACTTTTTTGCAGAACATCAGTCTGTCCCTCATACTTTTGGGGGCGAGGGGAGAAGTGGTTTCTTTGCTGCTGTTCCTGATACCAGGCCATCCTCCAAAAGTCTTCACCTCACTGTGGATGCAGTGTTAACCATGATTAACCACAATGATTTCAAACCTCACCCAGTAGCGGTTTTAGATACGGGCGACACGGGCGGTTGCCCGGGGCGGCATCGTGGTGGGGGGCGGCATCACGGGCATCGGCAAAAAAAAAAAAAAATGCTCATACTCATGCTGCCCTGACGTCAGCCAGC
>NW_024583385.1:0-5576 GCF_018398535.1 Haplochromis burtoni
CATTTACATCATCCTAGTGCAAAGACAAAAACAACAAGCATGCTACTAACTTTAGCCGAGTCATTTAGACAGCTGTTAGCACATGATTCTCCTTATGCTGCTGAGAATATAGCCCAGAAGAAGCGGATAGTACAGCTTTTATTTTGGAAAGAGCCATTTCTCTGTAATAAACTCTCTTTTCCAAAGATTCCTCAATCGTGCATTAGGTCCTCATTATCTGAGTAAACATAAGAATAACAGCAATTGTGGTTTCTTTTGACATGGGTACGTAATTTTGACACATTGTTTGACACCCTAAAGGTAGGATTTTGGATTCATCACATTTCATTGAGAGATTTTGACAGGCCTCAAACATGCTGGAAGCACCTACGGAATGAGGTAGTTCTTCCAGAGTTAAATGTGATTGTTTTGGTTTCCCAATAGGCATCACTGATATGGGGATAGTAAGGGTAATTGTAAATGCCTTTGAGATGTCGTGAACTGTTTAAATGGGTCAGTTGCCCTACAACAGTGAAAAGTACAGTGCGCTGCATAGATAGGGGGCAAGATCAATTACTCGGAGTGTGTGATGTTTGGTGAGGCATGTGTGCCTCAATCCCTAACAACACTGGGCATGAGGGTTCTTTTACAGAAACAGTTAATAAATTGGGAAACATGAATTTATGGATTTAATGATGAAGTGAAGTAATAGGTCTCACACTAGAGGACTTCCTTATCTTAACAACAGGGTTTATGAATGAACAATTTGATGTAACTAAGGTTGAAGTTTTCTTTTGCAGATCAACAACAAATGCTGATTAATTTCTGTATATGGTGTCATATTTTGTTTTCTTTTATGAATTAACTGTCATTCTTCAAACAAAGGGTGGAGACTGAGTGAAGATGACCATAAAAGTGTGAAATTGTTTTTTTTCTTCAAGCTATAGGAAGGATACACATTGTTAATTCTTTGAGTACACAATGGTGTTGATATTATGTTCAGTAGTCAAAGGAGCTTGCAAAGAAAAGCGTCTGGACTTCTTTAAGTTGCTTGAAGACGTTTCACCTCTCATCCGAGAAGCTTCTTCAGCTCAGTAGTTAGAAAATAAATTTCCATGTTTGTTTTAATGTGATTCTAATGGGGTTGAATCCAAAGGGTGGAATGTGGTGGTAGATTTCTTTTCTCATGTATTAATCACATATTTTAACCATATCACTTTAGTATAGTAAGAGCACTCCTGTCACCAGTTTGTATGCATGTGGAATGTGATCACAAATGGGCCCCAAGTTTTATTGCACCTTCACAGCAGACTCATTTTCCTTTTGAGGGCTCTGGACATCATGTTGTAAAGGAGGTGAGGGTTGGTCAGAGCTTTTCTTAGACTGAACAGTTAAGGATCTGCTAATAATTGATCTGCTGTGGAATGTTCTTTGTTTAAGAGTGTCTGTGTCTGCGTGTATAAGATGTAAGGGCAGTGGCCACAATTCAGAGATGGTCCTATTATTTCACTGGGATGCTCTCTCCTCATTGCAATGTGTTTATTAAACCCACTTCAAATCAAGCTCACTGGGTGTGTTGCAGGTTATTGTTAAATTTTCCACAACATCACCCTGCCCGGGATAGGTTTACCAGGGCCCTGCCCTGGAGCCAGGCCTGGGGAGGGTGCCTGATAGCAAGCGTCTGATGGTTGGGTCTTAGTCCATGGAGTCTGGCTGGGCACAGTCCGAAAAAAGCCCATCCTCCTGTAGGCCCACCACCCACAGGAGGTGCCGTAGGAGTTGGGTGAAATGTGTGTTGGGCGGCAGCCAGGGGTAGAGGCCATGGCGGCCAGATCCCCAGCTACCAAGACTAGAAAGTGGGACATGGAATGTCACCTCTCTGGTGGAGGAGGAACCTAAATTAGTGATTGAGGTTTAGAGGTATCAGCTAGATATAGTCGGGCTCACCTCAACATCCTGGTGGACGAGAGCATTAGTTGCCTGTGCCTTCAGGTCAGGAAATGGTTTTCTGACTGTCATCTGCACTTATGCGCCCAACAGCGGTTCAGAGCACCCAGCCTTCTTGGAGTCTCTGGGCAGGATGCTTGAGGGTGCTCCACTAGAGGCAGACTTCAACGACAGCAAGATTTGGAGGGGCGTGATTTGGAGGAACAGCCTCCCAGATCTGAATCTGAGTGGTGTTTTGTTGTTGGACTTTTGTGCAAATCAGCAAATCACAGTTTGTCCATAATGAACACCATGTTCGAACATAAGGGTGTCCATAAGTGCACGTGGCACCAGAACACCAGGTCGATGATTGATTTTGCAATCGTATCACCAGACCTGCGGCCATATGTTCTGGACAATCAGGTAACGAAAGCGGCTGAGCTGTTAACTGATCACCACCTGGTGGTGAGTTGTATCAGGTGGTGAATGCTGGACAGAATGCCTGGCAGAGGACCCGGCCCACAATGCACACCTCCGGTAAAGAGTCAACAGCAATCCAAGGGAGACTGGGGACATTGAGTCCGAATGGACCATGTTCAGCACCTCCATTGCTAAAGCCACAGCACTGAGTTGTGGCCACAAGGTGGGTGGGGCCTGTCGTGGTGGTAACCCCCAAAACAAACCGTGGACACCAGAGTTGAAGGGAGCCATTAGGCTGAAGGAGGAGTCTTATCAGGCTTGGTTTGCCTGTGGGACTTCGGAGGCAGTTGATGGGTCCGACAGGCCAAGCAAAACATAGCTCAAGCAGTGGCTGAAGCAAATACTCGGGCGTGGAAGGAGTTTGGACAGGCCATGGAAAAAGATCTTCGGACTGCCTCGAAGAGATTCTTCTATACATAGCGCTCCACAGTGCGGGTGGAGCGCTGCTGACTTCAATTGAGAACATTGTCAGACGGTGGAAGGAATACTTTGAGGATCTCCTTAATCTGATTGGCATGTATCAGTGGAGAAACCAGAGACTGGGGACGAGGGGACGACTCATCTTTCTCCGAGGGCGAGAGAAAAAAGGGAATACATATGCACTTAACATGTTTATTGAACATCTTAAACAAATAACTCTCTAAACATTTATCCGCATTAACTTGGGCCTGTTACTCCTCTTTCAGCCAGTTACTGAGTCAAGCTAACTTGTTGCCTCAGTACAGGAATACGTTATTTTCTTCTGTGAGGATCATCCAATGTGACCCGACAACCTTGTCTAGACAACGGCCTTGCAATTATATTACAGACAAGATATTTAAATATTATATCTGAAGTCCTCATCCTCGAAAGCTTTAATTATTGAATTACAAAAGAAATCTCTTAGCTGACATTAAACATGATGGAGAATTTATTCACAAACACTGAGTCAGAAACAACATTTAGACACACATTACCTCTCTGCAGCAGCAGCACCTGGTCCTCTGTGAAAACTCAGACCAGTATCCAATGACTGGGCACGCTTTAAGGCCAAATTCCTATTTTCAGTTTGAGGAAGATCTGGTCTCAGAAACATCCTGACAGAAAAAAAGAAAAACACTTTTTTTCATGTTATTGTAAAAAAAAAAAATATTTTAAAATGTAAATGTTTTAATCAAAGTAAAGGAATAAGGGGAGGAAACCCAAAATAAAGAAGTCACACACATGATGGACCTCATTAAATCAGAAATAACAAATGATCAATTTATCAAACTATTTCACTGACAACATTTTATCCTCTGTAGAGAATATGAGTATAACCTCTGCACTAGCAGGATTACCATTATTTTATTCAGTTACAACATCTGTGTGACCTTTGTCATGTACAGAGAAACTTTGAAATGGTAAAAAAAAAATAATGGTAGGTGTGCAGAGGTTATACTCTTATTCTGCACTAAGATTTCTTTCCCTCTGCGCACCTGTAGATGATTCAGGCATGCACAGATTTATCCTCTAAAATAAGATCCAGCCCTGATTAAACTCTGAGAATGACTCACTCTGTGTCACACAAACATGTTTATATTAAACCACTCTTAAATGTTTCTGATCTAACAGATCAGCTGTTATATTTCACATTTTTATAATGGACCAGATTATAAAAGCTTAACCTCCTCTGCATGGATCCTGCACTCTGTCACATTTATCCAGAGAATATCGGACTTAAGATCAGACACATTGCTGTGATAAGTGTGATACTAACAGTAATCTGGATACTTCTTTACTTTTTTCTGCTTTAAAACGAGATTTCTTTATAAATCAGTGCTCTGACTGGTCACCGTGGAGACCAGCACCACTGTGAAATGCTGAGAAACCCCCACACAGTCTGAAATGGATCCATGACAACATCATTATCTGGATCAGTAGCACAATCAGGTCTTACAGAAGGGGAAAAATAAAGCTTGCAGGAATTTTGTTTTCTTTAACTAATTTCATGTATTTCAAAATTAGATCCATGTATCAGTGTAAATGTAGTAAATATGGTCATTTAAGATGATGTCATTTGGAATGTTTCTTGTTTCCCGTGTTGCTTTTCCTAAACTTACCTGATAATTCTTTCATGATTTTTCTCATAATATGTATCGGTTTTCTCAATTTCTTCTGGTGATCTTCTTAGCTGGGCTTAAAAAGATCTGAGTTTTTCTACCAGTTAGAGACTGTTAAAAATCCACACAGCCATGGCTCAATTCTATCCTATCTGACTGCAGTGAGTTCATAAGAAGTGTGATCTGTAACCAGAAGAGTTTCAGTTGAAATTGTGAGTCTGTGCCTAGTTCTTGAAAAAGGGACAAGAAGTGTTTCAGCTTTGTTTTAAAGCTCCAAGTCAAAAATACATAGATCATAATGCTAAATTTACCAAATAATGAATACAAAACGTGCCCAAAGACTTGACTAGTCATTTGCACTGAAATGTTGTAAATCAGGGCTCACAGTAACTGATAAACTAAGAGTGGTGACTGTCAAGACAGAGAGTGTTACGGCCACTAAACACAATGTATTTGTATCAATGTCTCGTCCAGAATAAAGCCATCCTTACAAAAATCAGACTGCATAATGAACTTTATTCTTTTAAAATACTCCTACATTTTGTGATATTTTATTAAATGTACAAGGAAAAAACCTGAATAAATACAAGCAGTAAAGATGGTTTTTATATGAAGTTAGTCACTTTTTTGGGGAAAGCACAATCTACTTTTACTTCATTTTTACTTAAGATTAGGAAGTATTTATATATGTTTTGTAAAGATCAAAATCTCAAAGGATTCTGCCGTAAAGAGCACAATATTTTAAATATAGAATCAGCAGTGCTACATCTTGGGCAGGTGATACTGATCCTAATGATGGAAAACTCTGGTCCTTGGAGATCTTTGCAGGTTCTGCTGGAGCTGATAAGTTAGCTGTGCTCTGTTAGAGCAGTCAAACCCATGAGGATCAGCTGAGCTTCAGCTTAAAGCCAATGAGGTGCTCGCTCCACAACAGCACAAATCAAAGTCCAAACTTCTTCATTTTTATCACTGCAAGAATCCAGAAACCTCCATGAAGACAAACTTGTCAGCAGGACATCAAAGCAGTGCTCACTAAACTGTTTGTCCTCCTCCATCCAACAACACCTGAAACACCTCCTACAACATCCGTTCTTTACACTCTGACTGCTG
>NW_024583385.1:5596-14512 GCF_018398535.1 Haplochromis burtoni
GTCACGAGCAGTTGTCTAAGCATTTCACTGCATATCGTACTGTGTATGACTGTGTACGTGACAAATAAAATTTGAATTTGAATTTGAAAAACATTTAGTTTCCCACCACAGACAAGCAGAGACAGTATTTAGCCTCTTTAGTTCCTGGCCTGGTGCATTCATAAAGAGCAGATCACTGTAAAACAATAAAGGTAAAAAAAGTTGCAGAGTTCTCGTTTATCATCTTTAAAGACAGTAAATGTTGAAATGAGGATGAAGCCTGGCTGCAGGCTTCATCCTCATTCATGTTCAATTGACAACAATGTGTGAATGTCTCTGAGAATAATCGTAGCTTTCATCTTTCATCAAGGACTGAAGAGGAATAAGTTTACAAAGAATCATTTAGAACAGTTTAAAATCATCAACTGACTTAATCCATGAATTTTAAAAAAGTGTTTCTGAGTGAAAGAGACAGTTCAGTCTGTACATGTCTATTTGTTCAACAGCCAGAATGTTTCTCGAACAGGAGAACACTCTTTACATTCAACTCAGCACAGACACACTGAGGAACCCAGAAACCAGAGTCTAAATCCAGCATAAAGAGGTTCAGTGAATGTGGTGTTGAAGGTGTGGAGGTGAAGCAGAGTGTCAGAGGAGACTCTGTAGAAGGACAGAGTGCCAGCAGGATGATCCACATACACTGCTACTCTGTTAGAGACAGAGGAGGAGGAGATGGATGTTTGTATGCTTTTGTGCCTGACAGAAGAAGGCCCATCATCAGAGCAGTACAGACTCCAGGACTGATCATTGTTTCCAAACAAACACTCAAGAATGCCTCCTTTCCTTCTGATTCTTCTGTAACTCACTGATATGAAAACATGTCCTCTCCACTCGACCTCCCAGTAACAGCGACCAGTCAGACCATTTCTACACAGTAGCTGAGGATCAAAATCAAATCTGTCTGGATGATCAGGATATGATTGAACCTCCCACACAAATGTCACCTTCCTGTTGTTGTCAGACAGTTTGAGGTTTGTGTGTACTGTGTTTGTGTTGATTGTGAGTTGACAGGAATCTGATGGAGAGAACAAACACAATCCAGCTGCAGTTATTGATCCATCATCTGTTCATTGATTGACACTTTGATGATGACTCCTGACATCAGAGATGTGAATGAGTGATGCGACAGTTTGAAGATGGTTGAATGTGTGCTGCTTTGTTTTAATGAATCACATTAAAAACACACTTACACTTCCTCAGACCCGGTCTAAACCATTGGACTCCAACAGGCTCCATCCTGAAAGGAGGAGGGGAGTCAGACCAGCACAGTCTCTTTCAGCATGCACACATGGACATTACATCACTCTCATACACATACTGTTAGACACTGATAAAGCATAAACATTTCACAAATACACTTCAATCCATACATGGATCAAACTGCTGATGATCCTGATGATTGGAATGATCCTGGATCTGTCAATTCTTTGAACCAGTTATTAGATCGGTTGTCCAACAATAAATTAATAAAGTCAAAGCATGGCTCCACCATTGTAATGATAATAAGAACAGTTCAAAATAGGGAGAATATTGTGTGATTCGCATGATCCTTAAGCTGCCCTTACTCTTTACTGTTAGAGTGCTTCTGCTTCAGTCACACAGGAACAATCCACATATCATTTATTAGCACCACGTACTGAAAGATAAACTAAGTGTTTCCTGCTGCTGCTTGGAAACTTTTAGGGAGGTGTAAGGAAGATGTTTTCCCTTCATCTGCCTCTAAAATGAGTCAATACTTTCAGCGCAGATACATTAATGAGGAGTTTTTATTCTGTCCTCTTCCTGTTGGCTTTGAATTGAGAACATTCACCACTCTGTGACCTGTTCACTGAAATTCAGTAAAAACACCAACAGACATGTTTAAAACACATTTTTGGGTGTGACTGTGCGTCAGCTCCCTAACAGGAAACTGGAGAGGACCAATCAGAGTGAGCTACAGTCCAAACAACAGCTGAGTGCCACATATGAACACAGAAGTGTGTGAAAAGAATTTATTCACAAACACTGAGTCAGGAACAACATTTAGACACACATTACCTTTGTGCAACAGCACCTGGTCCTTTGTGAAAACTTAGACCAGTATCCATTGACTGGGCACGCTTTAAGGCCACACTGCTATTTTCAGATAAAGAAAAATATTGGCTCAGATACATCTTGACAGGAAAATAACAACGACAATAATAAAGGTGAGAAATAAACAAACAAATCAGAGACATGATGGACCACATTACATCAGAAATAACAAATGATATCAAACTATTTCACTGACAACAATTTATTCTCTACATGATCCAGCCCTGATTAAACTCGTAGAATGACTCACTCTGTGTCACCAAACATCTTTATTTTAAATCACTTTTAAATGTTTCTGATCCCACAAATCAGCTGTTAGACTTTTTGATGATTTTATAAAAGTTTAACCTGCTCTGCATTTATCCAGAGAACAGCTGAATGAAGATCAGACACAATACTGTTGTAACTGCGATACTAATAGTAGTCTGGATACTTCTTTATTTTTTTATGCTTTAAAACAATCACAGCTAAAAATAAAAAAGCCCATCACAATCTTTACTCAAAACAGGAAGTGAGAGATGAAAAAAGTCAAAGGAACTAAAAATGATGAACATTCAAAAAGGTTTTACTAAGAATCTAATTTAATCCAGGAACCAGTTCGTCATCAGGTCTGTAAACCTGCTGTAAAATCAAGGATGTAGAAACAAGAAGGAATTCATCAGGAATCTCAGTAATTCCTAAAGATGGTAAAGCTGGCAATGCATGGTCACCGTGGAGACCAGCTCATTAACAGGAAACTGGAGAGAACCAGAAAAGCTGAGCTTCACATATGAACACAGAAGTATGTGAAAAGAATTTATTGAGTCAGAAACAACATTTAGAAACACATTACCTCTCTGCAGCAGCAGCACCTGGTTCTCTGTGAAAACTCAGACCAGTATCCAATGACTGGGCACGCTTCAAGGCCACATTCCTATTTTCAGTTTGAGGAAGATCTGGTCTCAGAAACATCCTGACAAAAAAAATTGTATTTTACATTTTAACATGTAAATATTTTAATAAAAGTGAAGGAATAAGGGGAGGAAACCCAAAGTAAAGAAGTCACAAGAAGTCACACACATGATGGACAACATTAAATCAGAAATAACAAATGATCCATTTATCAAACTATTTCACTGACAACAATTTATCCTCTGTAGAGAATACGAGTATAACCTCTGAAAACTGGCAGGATTACCATTATTTTATTCAGTTACAACATCTGTGTGACCTTTGTCAGGCACAGAGAAAGAAGCCGTTGATTTTAAAGTGAGTTGTTCTCTTGCTTATAAGCTTTTTTGTGTGTTTCATGTCCTATACTTCTAAATGATCAGATCCCAGGAACAACAGCGATTGCTATTGCAGGAGAAATAGCAATCAATTGAGGATTTCAATAAACTAAACTAAACATCACTGAGAAACACTAATCAGAAATATCTGGATCAATAAGAACAGAAAGGCTCTGCATCAAAGCAGTGCTCACTAAACTGTTTGTCCTCCTCCATCCAACAACACCTGAAACACCTCCTACAACATCCGTTCTTTACACTCTGACTGCTGTGTTTGTGGAAACACTCCAACACACACCGCTTCACATATGAACATAGACATCTGTGTGAAAAGAGCTGAGCTGACATTAAACATGATGGAGGATTTCTTCACAGACACTGAGTCACCAACAACATTTACACACACATTACCTCAATGCAGTTAGTGATCCTGAGAGAAAACTCCAAGGGTCACTGAAATTGAAGGTAGGAGAGAGAAAATCCATATTTTTAAAATTAATGGAAATGATATTGCACTGGGCCTGATTAGAGGCACTACAACTCAAACACACCGCTTCACATATCAACATGGAAATGTGTGTGAAAAAGAGCTGAGCTGACATTAAACATGATGGAGGATTTATTCACCATCACCAATTCACCAACAACATTTAACCTGACCAACCAATTTACCTGATAATAGATTATTTTAAAACAGAACTCGAATTAAATACTGAGTGACTCTCTCTGTACCAGACAAATGTCTTTGTTTAAAGTCAATATAAATATGTTTTGCGTTGTTCTCCTGCAGCTGACATTAAACATGATGGAGCATCTATTAACAGACACCGAGTTACCAACAACATTTACACACACATTACCTCAGTTTAGATTTGAATTTTTTTTCTTCCAGTATGTTCAGAGGGTTGCTGAAATTGAAGTTAAGAGAGAGAAAACAACTCTTAAAAATTTTCTTAAATGTATTATAAAATTCAAATAATTGAATAAAACCTAACAGGAAAATCCATAAACAAAGAGAAAAACAACAGCACCACCCAAAAGATTCTAACATTCTGCAACAATTTGTAAAGTTGAACTGGATGTGTGTCACTGGGTGTAATTGAACCAATGTCCCTCGTGACGCTAGGCTTGATGCTAGCTGCTTTGTTCAGTTAGCCTAATCGCCTAAGTAAGAGGAATGATGGGGAAAGAATTCAAATACAGGCACGTGTTCCATTTACATTAAAATAATTCTGTATTACTTAAACCAGTCTATGTCAGGATTTAAAGTATTTTTCACTGTGAATGAAGTTGTTTTGGTTGTTAAAAGGAGCCATTGTGTTACTTTCCATCAAAAACAGTCTTTATCAACATTCATGAAACCTCCTCTCAAACCTAGCTAGATGTTTAGGGTCTGTATAGGAAATGATACTGCACTGGGTCTGATTAGAGGCACTACAACTCCAATACACCGCTTCACATTTTTCACACACATAGAAATGTGTGTGAAAAAGAGCTGAGCTGACATAAAACATGATGGAGGATCTATTCACAAACACCGAGTCACCAACACCATTTACACACACATTACCTCAGTCGAGGAAAATATTTAGAGGCCGGTATATACGGAAAGCTCATCCTGCCAAAGCTAAGAGAGAGAAAAAATATAAAAAGCTTTTTAAAATTCATTTTTAAATGAAAGTCAATATTAAAAATGGTTTGTCTTCTTCTCCTGCATTTCCTTTAGCTCAGCTATTAGAGTGCAGAGTTTTATGCTGCAGCAGTTTGTAAAAAGACACAAATGTGCTTGAGTCACAAATTATAACTGGAGGATAAACAGCCTGATTTGAGACTCTGTTAATAAAACTGTCTACAGCAGACAAACAGATCCCTGAACTTTAAAAGGTCAAATCAAGCAAAGTTAAGAAAAAAGCTCAGCAGTGATGTTAGTGCTGAGCTGTGACATGGAAGAATGTGGCAAGGAAACTGGAGAGAACCAATCAGAGTGAGCTACAGTCCAAACAAACGTACATACCTGCTGTCACTGATCACTTCCTGTTGGCTCAGGTGTTTAGAAACCAAAGGCTTGTTTTTTAAAGGAGACAGTTTAAATGGGATCGAGGGAATGATGTGTTTGCCTGCAGTTTATATCCAACAACATCAAGCAGGTAAATGAGCTCAACTACAACAGCTCACCTCTCTGCAGCAGACGCCTGCCTGACTTTAAAATCAATTGGCTCATCTTTATGCTGGTCACTCTTTAAGGACATACAGCTTGAACCTGAATCTGAACCAGAACCAGGTTCGGGTCCACGTTCAGTTTCAGGTTTATGTCCAGGTTGGTTCCTGTGAATAATGATGGAACAGTGATGTGAGTGCTGAGCTGTGACATGGAGAAGAGTCATGGACAGTTAGAGATGGTCATCTCACCTCTGAGCTTTGGTCTGGCTCTCATGTTCCCCACACAGAGTGGTTTTAGAGGGAGGAACTCCCTCCTCTCTGTCCTCAGACTGATCCATGCTGCTGAATTCACATCCACATCAGCTCACACACACTTTCTACCTTCACCTGCAAAGGAAACACAAATCATTCATGTGCACATCAACTGAAATCCTCCTTTTCATCATGTGTGATGTCCAAATATCAGCTGCTTCTTTTCTGCTTCATCTCAGTGTCAGCTGAATGCAGTCAGACATCAGTGTGAGGTAAAGGAAGCTGCCATCAGCTGATCTACTTCTACTATCAGTCTACTAGATGGAGCCATGAAGCACAAACGACGCATTTATTGACACACACTGATTCACTGTGACTGGAAGCTTCAGTCTATTAATATTCAGTTAATTCAACACGTCTGAAAAACATTAAGCATTTCAGCTGATCCATGATTCAAAGAGGATCAGCAGAGTTAAAAACTTCACACTAATTATTCCTGCTGAGTTTGCAGAAAACTGTAAACATACTGATTATTCATCAGTTTGGTTATTTCATTCAATCTTCTTTAAGACATTTTTTCTAATATTAAAATGGTTTTATATTCTATATAAACTATAAAAATGTCTAGTTTCACATCTGCGTGTTGCAAAATTCCTGTTTCACATTGAAATACAAACAGACATGATGACATCTGTAACATCTGGACCCTCACTGTTATCATATCAGTCACAATGACGGGACATTACTGTCAGACCTTTTTTTAAATGCATTTACATGTTTGAAATGTCTTAAAATCATATTTCATCTGTTTAAATAAAATTTGTTAGTGATGGGTCATCAGCTTTAAATGGCTTGAGTGAAGTTCAACACATAGGTCAGTTTTTAGGAGTGCTCAAACACCTCTACATTTCATCACAGCACCCCTAAAAAAAGTGTAGTAATAACAGTAATAATTATGTATTTTTGTTTTCATCTTCTAATGATTTATCCTGCCAACTCCTCTCCTGGAGACAGAAGACTTTAATCTGTCCTGTGTTGTTGATGTCATGATGTCACTGTGTGCTCACACACTTTGACATCATGACATCACACAGAGGCTGCAGGTTTGACATTAATGGACATTAATGGAAAGAGCAGAAAGAAACTGCAGAGGTCATTTCAAACCACTGGTGCAGATTTAAAACACAATTTAACTGAAATTTAGCAAAAACTGTTCTGATAATGCTGGGATGTTGTTGTTGTTCATAAAGTGTCTGATTATTTTTATTTGTTCTATAAATGTCAAAAACGTTAGCTAACGTAGGCTAGATCACTAGAGATTATAAGGTCATTTTTGCCAACCAAGGAGCTGATGCAGAGGGCGAGAAAGGGAGAGAGAGCATGATGAAGACAGCAAAGAGAGGGAGAAAGAAATGAACAGGTAAGAGTGGACATGCAGTCAAAGTCCACAAAGCCCATAGTCATTGATGATGATTCACATAACTGCAGTGTGTTATACTGATATCAAATACGGATCCCCAACCTGCTCTTATAATAATAATAATGATCAAATGTATTATTCTGTTATCTTGTAGTCTAAAACAGGGTGTTGTGACTGTCAGTGCAGAGGAGGGGAGTGAGAGATTGCACAAGAGCTGAAAAAAAAAACAGATGGGTAAATGGGAAGATAGTGAAATGAAGTGGAAAAAACAATAGTTTTTTTTACCTTTCTGTGGAGTTTCCTCTAAACATGGTGTAAACAGGATGGCTGATGTTATATTAATTTGACAGACTACAAATCTATTCTCCACTCTTGGAGTTGGGATACATGGTGATGCTCTGTGCTGCGTCTGCACAATAAAAGAAGGGTTTGTGTGAATTGGTAAAGCAGCTGTTACAAGTTATTTCCTGTCTAGGAGTGAGGAGTGGCAGAGTGGTTTCACTTTTATTGAAAAATGTGATAGAGGTGTTTGAACAAATCATCAATGTGTTCAAAAGATAGAAACAATGTTGTGCATGTTTCTTTTTCTCCTCACAAATTGTTATTTAACTGAAATGAGGTTTGCAAATGTGAAAAGAGTTGACTACAAGTAGAATATTCTATTAATATTAATTGTAATGCACTGTAAGCATGACATTATGACTGAGGTCTCAGACCCCTAAAACGCTGAACCTTTAGATTTGCCCCTGGTTTAACTTTGCTCTCTAATGCCGGGCTCACACTGTGCGATTTTTTCAGTCGCGCGATTCCGCTCCTGCTCAAACTGTACGATTGACTCGCAGGGGTTAGAAGTTCGTAGGTCACGATGCAGGGTCTCACACTATACGACCCGATGCTCTGATGCGACCTGAGTGCTCACACTGTGCCTCCATAAAATGAAGGTTATAACAGAAATTCTGCCGCTCTCTCTCTGTCTTTCACTCACAGACACGCATACCACCACCATCAACTTTGCTAAATTGCTAATGAAAAACATTGATCAGACAGCTGTGATGTAGATCCAATTATTTTCACGGTTGTTGTGGTTGTGATAATTTTGTGAGGCCACATCGAAAAGGCTCGAATCCTTTCAAACAGGTTTGAAAACAGGTTTGAAAACCTCCCGACCAAGTGATTGATGATCGGGAGCTGGTCGTGAAGTGTTAATCGCTTCTCGTTACCCCACGTATACTACACGCTGCACGATGAAGGCCAAACTCGGGCCGATCACCAAAATGACCATTTTGGTGACTCAAAAATCGGCCAAAACTCGCAGGCAGTCTCCGAGTCACGTGACTGAGTCCCGGGCGCAGACGCAAACGTTTGAGTGGCACACCAGGATGTCGATCCGCAGTAACAACAACTCTTCAGTTCAGCTGCTGACCATTAACTAACTCGCTGCTGCTGCTCTGATATCACACAAGCAATGATGCAGATTAGTGCTGAAACTAAGCTTCACACAGCTGATTTTAGCCAGGAAAACATTACATACTGACTTTAATGGAGAGACCAGAAAAAACCCCACAGTTTGTTGTGTGAAGAAATCAAACATGAGCTGAACAAACAGTAAAGTTCCTAGGAGGAAACAAAGCAAACTTACAGTTTCTTCAAACACACACACCAACAACAAGCCCCACTCCACACCTGAACACTAAACACGGACAC
>NW_024583385.1:44435-57001 GCF_018398535.1 Haplochromis burtoni
ATCGCCCAGCAGCGCTTAACCCATCCAAGGAGCTACGGGAGAACCTAATCGATGCCACACAGGAGCTCATCGACCTGTGGCTGGAAAACCCGGGTGGCACGTCCCAGCGCGCTATAGAGAGGCGGCTACAGCGTCTGGTGACCGGTCTCCCATGGCTTCTGGGCTCGCTTTGTTCGTGGGAGCAGGAGCTTCTTCTTTTGGACCTCGGACTATACCCCCCGTCTGCATTCACGTTCGAGCGGCCCGAGGCGGTGAGTGAGCGGGATGCATTGGCTTCCCCAGTTTCCGGGACTTTATTTTCTGGGGCTATTCAGAGCGGGATGGGAGACTGTACGGGTCGCTTACCCACCTTCGTGGTAACAGACCCTTCGCAGGTGGGCGTGTACAAACCCTCTGTAAAACAGAGAGACTGTTTCTCTGCCGCTCCTTATGAGCCAGAACTTTATTGCCGTTCTCCGGCTCAGTTCGGTGTCCAGCCACAAGCTTCCCAGTCTGCAGCTCAACCGTTAGCCTCCCTACGGACACAATCACCGGTTCTGCCGCCGCTCCAGTTGGCCACTCAGCCACCATCATCACCGCTAGCATCGCCACAACCCACGGTTCCGGTAATAGCCGACTCACAGTTTTCACACTGTTTTTCCACCGCTGTTTCTAGGCAGGGAGATGCACTGTTTTGCAACGGACCTGTTCTTCAAAAGCTGGCAACATTAGAGACTGTTGCTCACTCCGGGGCTTCCCCAGAGGCTGGGTTACTGCCCTCAGCTTACTCTGGACCCCTGGTGGCCATGATGCCAGCTGTGAACTGCACCGGACTGTCACTGCCTGAGCAGGGTCAGTGCTCTGCGCAGCTGCAGCCCTCCGTATGTGTGCCAGAGGCCCACGTGCCTACTGGTTTTGTTTCAAGTGTGCCAGAGGCCCACGTGCCTGCTGGTTTTGTTTCATGTGTGCCAGAGGCCCTCGTGCCTACTGGTTTTGTTTCATATGTGCCAGAGGCCCACGCGCCTACTGGTTTTGTTTCAACTGTGCCAGAGGCCCACGTGCCTACTGGTTTTGTTTCAACTGTGCCAGAGGCCCACGTGCCTACTGGTTCTTTTTCTTGCGTGCCGGAGGCCCGCGTGCCTCCTAGTTTTGTTTTGTGTGTGCCGGGGGCCCCGGTGCCCGCTGGTTCTGAGGCTGTTTTTGCTGGGGGGCCCGGGGAGCCCGTCCAGCCTCCTGCTTCGCCTGCTGGGGGGCCCGAGGAGCCCGTCCAGCCTCCTGCTTCGCCTGCTGGGGGGCCCGAGGAGCCCGTCCAGCCTCCTGTTTCGCCTGCTGGGGGGCCCGAGGAGCCCGTCCGGCCTCCTGCTTCGCTAGCTGGGGGGCCCAAGGAGCCCGTCCGGCCTCATGCCACACCGGCTGCCACGTCGGCTGGGGGGCCCAAGGAGCCCGTCCGGCCTCATGCCACACCGGCTGCCACGTCGGCTGGGGGGCCCGAGGAGCCCGTCCGGCCTCCTGTGGCTGCTTCTCCACCTGTGGCTGCTTCTCCACCTGTGGCTGCTTCTCCACCTGTGGCTGCAGCGCCGCCTCCTGCAGTACCACCACCGGCAGTGCTACCGCCTGCTACGGCCACACCTCAGCCTGAGGACGCATCATCGCCTGGCCCGGCGTCATCCTCGCCTGGCCCGGCGTCATCCTCGCCTGGCCCGGCTTCATCCTCGCCTGATTCTGGTCCAGCTCCACCCTCACCTGGTCCAGCTTCAGCTTCTGCTTCAGCATCGTCTGGTCCAGCCTCCGCTTCAGCATCGTCTGGTCCAGCATCAGCATCATCAGCATCATCAGCATCGTCTGGTCCAGCCTCCTCGTCTTCATCGTCTGGTCCAGCCTCCTCGTCTTCATCGTCTGGTCCAGCCTCCTCGTCTTCATCGTCTGGTCCAGCCTCCGTGTCTTCATCGTCTGGTCCAGCCTCCGTGTCTTCATCGTCTGGTCCAGCCTCCGTGTCTTCATCGTCTGGTCCAGCCTCCGTGTCTTCATTCACACCTGGTCCAGCTCCAGCTTCAGCATCCTCATCAGCTGCTTCGCCTGGCCCAGCTCCATCATCAGCATCCTCATCAGCTGCTTCGCCTGGCCCAGCTCCATCATCATCCTCGTCTGGTCCAGCCTTCGTGTCTGCATCTTCGCTGGTCCAGCCTCCGTGTCTGCATCCTCGTCTGGTCCAGCCTCCGTGTCTGCATCCTCGTCTGGTCCAGCCTCCGTGTCTGCATCCTCGTCTGGTCCAGCCTCCGTGTCTGCATCCTCGTCTGGTCCAGCCTTCGTGTCTGCATCCTCGTCTGGTCCAGCCTTCGTGTCTGCATCCTCGTCTGGTCCAGCCTTTGTGTCTGCATCATCATCTCCGCCTGCTGCGGTCCCGGCTTCCGTGCCCTCAGCCTCGTCTGGCCCAGCCTCGTTTGGGTCTGGAGCTAAACGGCCGTTTTCTGGACCGCTGGCTAGGCTACTGGCCGAGCGCCGTCGCCTGACTGGCCGCCGTTGCCTTCCGCACGGCCGGCCCCCGGACCGCTATCGCCTGAGCGGCCGCCGTTGCCTTCCGCACGGCCGGCCCCCGGACCGCCATCGCCTGACTGGCCGCCGTTGCCTTCCGCACGGCCGGCCCCCGGACCGCCATCGCCTGAGCGGCCGCCGTTGCCTTCCGCACGGCCGGCCCCCGGACCGCCATCGCCTGAGCGGCCGCCGTTGCCTTCCGCACGGCCGGCCCCCGGACCGCCATCGCCTGAGCGGCCGCCGTTGCCTTCCGCACGGCCGGCCCCCGGACCGCCATCGCCTGAGCGGCCGCCGTTGCCTTCCGCACGGCCGGCCCCCGGACCGCCATCGCCTGAGCGGCCGCCGTTGCCTTCCGCACGGCCGGCCCCCGGACCCTCTTCGCCTGAGCGGCCGCCGTTGCCTTCCGCACGGCCGGCCCCCGGACCCTCTTCGCCTGAGCGGCCGCCGTTGCCTTCCGCACGGCCGGCCTCCTGAACCTTTTGTGCGCCTCCTCGGCCTTCTTCGTGGCCGGCCTCCTGACCTGTCCCATCCTGGCCTCCTGTGTTATCGGGCCCCTGGCAGGCCGCCTGAACTGTGTTTTGGACTCTGCTCCCCTGTGAGTTTTCTTTTTGTGAACATTTGTTTGGGACTCTGGGGCCTTCGTTTTGGTCGTGGCCCGGTCCCTCCGTCCTGGGCCCCCTGCCGCCCGCCCGGGTCTGGTGGTGTGCTTCTGTGGCTGTCAGGGGCCAGCCCTTGAGGGGGGGGTACTGTCATGGTCCTGCGGCCATGACTGAGTGACTTTGTGTTTGTGTTCTTTATTGTTATTACTTTCATTATTATTCATGGCTGTTTTGGGATGGTTTGTGTTTGGGATTTTAGACACTGGGTTCTGGGTTTGTGCTCCCTCTGTTGGTCCCTGGTGTTAGTGTTCCCCTGTCTCGTCAGGTTAATCAGGTCCAGCTGTTTCCCCCACCTGTGTGTGATTTCCCAGTGTCTCTTTGTGTATTTATAGTGTGTGATTTCCTCTGCTCCTCGTCGCGTCGTCTGTGTACATACCCTGTGTTCATCCTCTGTGTTACCCTGCGTACTCTGCATTTCTCCGTGAATCCTCTGCGTGCTCTCCCTGCTGTTCTCCCTTCATGTTCAGGTTTGCCACTCCCTTTGTGTAGTTTCTCCCAGTTTAGTTCGTCCTTAGTTCTGTTTTGCCATCTCCACTTTATGTTCAGTATTGTCAATAAATCACCTTCACATCTGAGTAAGTGCTGCATCTGAGTCCTCCTTTCCACTCTTCACACGGCCGCTGCCCCGGACCGTGACAGTTACAAAGTTTCACTGAACATGTTATTATCTCGATTAACATGTTCAACTCTAGATTTGATGCTTCTTAGTAGTGAATAATGTCCACAACCCAGTCTTTCTCCCTTTTCAGTAAAATCTGCAAATGTTTGAGGGTATCTGTTTACAATGATCTTAGCAACCTCTTCACAAGATGCACGTTTAGGGTTTCTGCAGTTAACTTGCATGGCCTCCACAACAATTCTAACCATACTTCTCCTGTCCTCTGGATGACCTCTGTCTCCTCTTGTGATTGCATGCGACAGTTGGAGTGGAAATCTTTCCCAAGCTCCAGAGTAATGGTGTCATTCAAATTCTTTGGTCTGTTGCCATCTAAAAATAAGAGAGCGAGATCACTGGAAAAGCAACTTTATATGGCTATTTCCAGTGTTGGGACCAACGCGTTATTAAGTAATGCGTTACAGTAACTATGTTATTATTGTTCATAAGTTATTAGAGTTGCCAACCGTCCCGTCTGGTATTCAGAGAAAATATTACGCGTTTCTTATTGAGGTGAAAAGGAACAGTTTGTCCCGTAATTCAGCTACAATGAAAAAGACACAAAGCTGGAGTTATTCTGTGTCTTTGCTGCACAGCTGCCTCTTCTTCTTTCATTCTCCCCCCTCCCTCTCCCGTTTCTACTTCAATCATGAAACTGATCAATGATCAGCTGATCGGCTCTCTTGTTTGTTTATCGCCCACTTTGCGCCAGAAAGAGGAAACCAGCGGATGTCGCGCTAAACAACAGCAGCACGTTTAAGCTTGATCAGCTGTTGTTAGAATTTATTTAATATTAATTTCTAGTATCAGCTGATGTTTGCTGGAGCCACAGCTGTAAAAGCTGCTGGTCATGATATGGTTTGGTTATCTGGTGAGAGGGAAACATGAAGATGAAACCAGGAGATGTCCTTACTGGATCATCAGAGCTGAACAGGTGATGGAGAAACAGGTTTACCTTTTAGGTGACATGAATGAGTTGAAGGGAAGTTATGAACTGTTTCTGAGAGACAAATAACACCAGGATCCTTTTTTAGGTAGCTGACAGCTGGTAACTGTGCAGGGGCGGGTCTAGCAAAGTGTTGCCAGGGGGCAGGTAGGGCATTAACAGGGAAAGGGGGGCACAAAGAAATACTTTTCTTTCTTATTCTCATTTAAAATGTCTAGCTTTTAAAAAATAATTATCTGAATCTTACAACAAACGATTGATAGATTGATGCATATATACCATCAGAACAGTGTACATCACTGTCACAACAGTGTTTATTTTCATTCAAAGGCTTTATGATTTTTCCTATAATGGTGGGCCAGTCTCTAGTCAAAATGTCCGGGCCAATTTTCTGTCCCAGTCCAGCCCTGTATGCAGCTCATCTGCAGTCTGGTGTTACCTACATCTTCCTATTCAGAAGGCAGAATTTCCGAGTTCTGAGTACAATCGAAAGCACCACGACTGCAGTTTTTGTGTTGGATGTAAAAGGCGCACATGACGCTGTGACGTAGGCTAGAATCATGGCAGCAGTCAATGACGGTCCAGGCGTGGGATTTCTCTCGTGGAAATATGCACATTATCTTTTCCTTTCTATTGGTAGGTGGCACAGTGCACTTGTGGCAAGTAAGCAAGCTAGAAGACTGGCAAAGTTATGGAAGCAACACATTAACAAGAGAATTCTGAGTAAAACCAAAGTTACTTTCCCTAGTAACTAGTTACTTTGAAAGTAATGAGTAACTTGAAGTAACTGAGTTACTTTTGAGAGAAGTAACTAGTAATGTAACTAAGTTACTATTTTAAAGTAACTTACCCAACACTGGCTATTTCAACAAATATGTCCTCACTAAAAGATGAACCCTGCAATTAGGATTGAGTACTAACAGAAAGACAGTTTTGGGGACCTTGTCTGAAGACGAAAATCAATGCCAGGACTCCAAAATAACTACAAACTCAAGGTCTTGCTTCAAAAGTTGAAAAATACATCGAAAAATACAGTATATTTTACAATTTGTCACAATTTCCACCCTTAGTCCTACCATCACCAATGAAAGGTTAATGGTGTTAGATTCAGTGTCTACTTTTGTTTCGTGCATTGCACAGCTGCAAATATTCTGAAATTCCTCTATGATGCTCTGTATAGTGCTGGTTGGCAAGAGCATTTTAGCCTGCATTTTTAAATGACACAAGTCTTCTAATAGATTAACTGTGTCCTTACTTACTTACTGAGCACTTAGTTCCTCCTACGCCGAGCGGCGGATTGGGCAGCTAGTGATCTCCATCGATGTCGGTCGGCAGCGACTGCTTCAGCTTCGTCCCAGGCAATGTCGACAGTTCTCAGATCGTCCATGAATGTCCGACGCCATGTGATCTGTGGTCAGCCTTGCTTTCGCTTGTTCAGGTGCTGAGTAATTGCACTTGTTGAGCGCCAGGTTTCACTAGCGTATAGTGCAGTAGGAAAGACGATAGAGTTTAATAGTCTGATCTTGACCCTAACATTTAGGGAGGTCGAGTTCCAAATAGGATCTGTGGCAAAGAATAGTTGATGGCCATGTTGTTCTCCTGCTTTGCAGCTTTGTTTGAGTCTGAATTGCGTCTTAAACATTCAAAACTAAGAAAAGCAGATCAATATTTTCTTCTTGTTGTCATTTAATGGTAGTTAGCAACCAGCAAAAGGAGCATTAACCACCTCGCCCAATATTTTCTATCCCCATTGTTGTTTTGAACGTGTATACCCGACGTGTGCGTCATACTTCACGTTGTACGTCAGGTGAAGGTGTGGTGTCGGCTATCGCATTAAAAAGCTTTAAAAACACAACCCAACGCGCTAAACATGAACAAACATAAACACCCGTGTTACATTATCACGTATATCCAGGACATTTCTTCTGAACCAAGGCGAAGTGGTGCTACAAGGGAATTATTTCTTTAGGAGAGTGCATTTAATAGCAGTCTGGCCTGCCACAAAATGCACTGCTAAAAATACAGTTTCTGCTTGTCCCAGAATTTATTAATTTTGAGAGTGAAGTTGTAGGACTGATTCTGGTTAGTGGTGTAGGTTTCATGGTTGTGACACCCGAACTTATGTAAAATGACGACCAGAGCATATTATTAGGTTAGTTCACTGTAGTTAGGCAGAGGTGTCTTAAAAAGTACCACCTTAATACACAACAAATGAAGGTCCAGTATAAGAAAGAATAAGAAGAGAAAAAAGGAACACCCTGCTAAATGAAGTCATTTTTAAACATTACTCTAAATGTAGCCATTCGTTTTTGTTGCTGGCCATACAAAAAATAAGTATACTTCAAGTATATTTCCCAAGTATACCTTACCTAGTACGTATACTAATAATGCTTCTTGGGACTATATTGGCCCCCGTTTTAGTACATAACAGTATTCTTGAAATTAACTTTTAGATGTACTTTTTGTTCACCATAATTGTACTAGCATAATGTCATAATGTCTACAAGAGTATAATTAAAATATACTCGACTCTATCACAATACTAACCTTACAAGTATACTATTAATTTACTTTTTAGTTTATATTTGAGTTATTTCTGATCGAAAAACAGTAATTAAAATGCAATTATAACATATTTTTCACAATTTCCTCTCGTCTGAGGGTCACAGTTTAGGTCTTGTTCCAGACCTTGGCAAAGTGTCAACATATTACGATGTGTCTTAAAATGCTACGATACCTTTTAATTAATGAGCTCTCTCTCTCTTTCTGTATGTTTGTGTGCGATACGGTGTTTGCTACTATGTGAGTGTGTGTGCATGCTCGTCTGATGCCACATCAGACACCACCTCCATTGTCAAGTTTGCTGACGACACTGTTGTTCTGGGCCTGATCTCCGACAACATTGAGACTGCCTACCTGGAGGAGATTAGGAACCTGGAGACCTAGTGCCAGGAGAATAACCTCCTAAACGTCAGCAAGACTAAGGAGCTGATCGTGGACTTCACTACAAAGCGGGCGAGGAATTACAAGCCCCTCATCATCAGTGGCACGCCAGTGGAGAGAGTGGACAGTTTCCGATACCTGGGTCTCCACATCACTCAGGACCTGTCATGGTCCTGTCACATCAACACCCTGGTTAAGAAGGCCCGTCAGCATCTCTTCTTCCTCAGAAGACTTAGAGACTTCCATCTGCCACTGAAGGTGCTCAAGAACTTTTACTCCTGCACCATCGAGAGCTATGAGGTGCCGTAAGGGACATTATTACTGAAACGCTCTCACACACACAACTGAAACGCTCTCACACACACTACTGAAACGCTCTCACACACACTACTGAAACGCTCTCACACACACTACTGAAACGCTCTCACACGCACTACTGAAACGCTCTCACACTCATACTGAAACGCTCTCACACACACTACTGAAACGCTCTCACACACACTACTGAAACGCTCTCACACACTACTGAAACGCTCTCACACACACTACTGAAACGCTCTCACACACACTACTGAAACGCTCTCACACACATACTGAAACGCTCTCACACGACACTACTGAAACGCTCTCACACACACACTACTGAAACGCTCTCACACACACAACTGAAACGCTCTCACACACACTACTGAAACGCTCTCACACACACTACTGAAATTTTAGCTCTCACACACACAACTGAAACGCTCTCACACACACTACTGAAACGCTCTCACACACACACTGAAACGCTCTCACACCACACTACTGAAACGCTCTCACACACCACTACTGAAACGCTCTCACACACACTACTGAAACGCTCTCACACACACTACTGAAACGCTCTCACACCCACTACTGAAACGCTCTCACACACACTACTGAAACGCTCTCACACGCACTACTGAAACGCTCTCACACTCACTACTGAAACGCTCTCACACGCACTACTGAAACGCTCTCACACACACTACTGAAACTTTAGCTCTCACACTCACTACTGAAACGCTCTCACACGCACTACTGAAACGCTCTCACACGCACTACTGAAACGCTCTCACACACACTACTGAAACGCTCTCACACACACTACTGAAATTTTAGCTCTCACACACACTACTGAAACGCTCTCACACACACTACTGAAATTTTAGCTCTCACACACACTACTGAAACGCTCTCACACGCACTACTGAAACGCTCTCACACACACTACTGAAACGCTCTCACACACACTACTGAAATTTTAGCTCTCACACACACTACTGAAACGCTCTCACACACACTACTGAAATTTTAGCTCTCACACACACTACTGAAACGCTCTCACACACACTACTGAAATTTTAGCTCTCACACACACAACTGAAACGCTCTCACACACACTACTGAAATTTTAGCTCTCACACACACAACTGAAACGCTCTCACACACACTACTGAAACGCTCTCACACACACCACTGAAACCAGAGGCATTTCCGCTGAACAGGAAGTTGTTTCCTGACAAGGAAACTGATGGAAAAAGTGGTATATTTCAAAACACTACAAGGATTTCTACTCAGCAACCTGCTAGTACAGCAGTCCCCAACCTTTTTTGCGCCACGTAAATGATATAAAAATAAAAAAACGATAAATACCATGAAAACCATAAATAGAAATGTGTTCGAATTTTTGTGGAGGAATAAAACCCATTACATAGAAAGAGGTTTGAACAAAAATATTATATTCATAACAGATTTGTTGGATGATAACGGTGTCATTCTAAGTTACACAGACTTTTCAGAAAAATATTGTCTAAACTGTTCTCAAAGAGAATATAACAAATTTTGTGAACTGGTCCCACTGCCTCTGCTTCATTTGATTAAAATTTTTATGATATACAATAATTTCTCATCAGTGCTCCCAAATTTATTGCTAGGGCAATGTCAGCTGTTTGATAAAAATGCAATAAGAAATTTGTTAGTAGTTTCTTCAAAGACAAAATATTTCATAGTTACAACTAGAGATGGCACGATACCACTTTTTTATGTCCGATACCAATACCGATATCATAAATTTGGATATCTGCCGATACCGATATGAATCCGATATAGTGTTTTTTAATCAACAAAACTGTTTTTTAAATATCTTGCTGCATTTTGTATAAGTTCATACTCAAGTTTAAAACAACAACTACACTAAAGCTATTCTGTTATACCTGTATGCAAAAAAAAAATAAATAAATAAAAAATAGGGAACCACCCCTCACGCTCCACCTCATGATGCTTAATCGACGTAATCAACCTTAATTTGATGCAGTGTGAAAAAAAATGCACAGAAATCAATTATTTTTCAAGAAATATTAAATAGATTCAACATCTTTCTTCAACAAAATTGCAGACTGCACAGATGGTACCTTCCCAAAGGAAAAAGTACTATAGCTTACTAGGGTATATATATTAGACTTAATAGTCACTATATACAGTAATTGACTTCTATTCATTTTACATCAAATTAAAACTTTGGGTGTCAGATAATTATTTATTAAAAGCTAGACATTTTAAATGAGAATAAGAAAGAAAAGTATGTCTTTGTGCCCCCTTTTCCCTGTTAATGCCCTATCGGCCCCCCTGGCTAAACTTTGCTAGATCCGCCCCTGCACAGTTACCAGCGTCAGCTACGTAGAAAAAGATCCTTGAGTAGAAAGTAATATTAAATAAATTCTAACAACAGCTGATCAAGCTTAAACGTGCTGCTGTTGTTCAGCCGCTGGTTTCCTCTTTCTGGTGCAAAGTGGGCCAAAAACAAACAAGAGACACGGACTCGCGACAGAAAAGCCGATCAGCTGATCATTAAGCAGTTTCATGATTGAAGTAGCAGCAGGAGAGGCAGTCGCTTGTTAAGCTTAACGCAGGAATGCTTTACAAACATTCAGAGATGGACTTACACACTTGCTTTACTTCTCTCGGGATAACTTTGTCGGAGATGAAATGCCGGGTTGCTAGCGAAGCTCCACATGCTATCCAGACCACCGACAGGTCCCGCATGCCACAGCCGCTCTATCACGTGATGCATACTGCTCCGACGTGCTAACGTTCTGAGGTGAGTTACGGCGTGTTGCAAGTTTTGTGAGGTGCTTTCGTGATATTTAATGGATCGGATTACATTTTTTATTTTTCTCCGATATCCGATCCAGTAATTTAGGTCAGTATCGGACCGATACCGATACGTAATATCGGATCGGTCCATCTCTAGTTACAACAGAATGGTTACATGGCATGGTTCTAATTTAGTTATTTCATATACACTGGATAAAGCATACTAAAAATTTATGAAATAGCCTATTCTACCTAAAGTTAAAGAAACACACTTTAAACAAAACTAATACTGTGGCAGAATTTCTAAAAAAAGAGATTTGGCTTTGAGGTGGATCAGTGTTCTTTTTGTACTGATGAAAATGAAACCCTAGAACATCTTTTTTTTTCCTATGCCCTATCACACAATGTATTTGGTGCAACTTAAAAAATTGGATTTCCCTAAATATTAATGATGTGCCACTGTTTGAATTACATCATAATTTTTTTTATATGGATCATCTAGCATTGGATGTCTCAGACATTATTAACATCATCATACTTTTGAGTAAATATCATATCCATTGTGCTAAATGGAGGAACGCTAAGCCTTCTCTCCCTGGTTTTATTGATGATTTTAAGATATTTTTCTTTGCTAAAAAAGACAAAAAGCACATATGCCAAAAAAATAACCAGGATAATGCACGTCTCCCGCTATTCTAAATTTTGACTTATGCTGAGGCTAATATATTGTTAAGTAATGCAGCTGTCTCACTAAGGTCCAGAATCGATTTGTTCCACGATTCGATTCAATTCAATTCGATTTGATTATGGGGAATTTTGACAGTCAGAAATATTATAATTCAGATCAGTACATTTACATATTTTTGTATTTAAAAAAAGGAAGCTGACACACGCAAGACTTTATCAAAGGTGTGAGCATCACAGCAGATGCCTTTGTGTCAAAGTAGCTGAAGATAAAACACATAAAAACATGAAGGTGGTTTTCCTGGCCTGGGATTTTATAAAAAATATTCTGCAGTACATCAAAAACGAAAGAAAACCATTAATCAACATATGAACGTTACCTCTGACGTTACAGCGGTTTTATTAGAGACACGGCTAACGTTTTGCATTTTGCATAATTTTAAAAAGTTTAAATTTATTCAGTATTGAACGGCAGAAATTAGGTTTTCTTTTCGGAAGTATGTAAAATGAAAAAAAAAAAAACAGCGGCCGACTGCGCTGTAAACAACAGTAGACTTGTGCCTAACAAGCAAGCGAATAATGCAGAAAACAGATTTTTAGACGGGAAACTGTTCTTGAAGTACAGAGAGAGAGAAAGAGAGAGAGAGGGCTGTGCATGACGTGCGATTTTATCGTGGTGGAAGCAAAACAGTGAGGGAATTCATGACGATGTTTATGTGAAGCGCAGTTTGGATCTTCTTTTGCTGCTGGTTCAGTCAATATTGTTTGGAGAGAGATAAAACTAACAGCTTTAGAATCGGCGCAAAAACGGCGTGAAAACAAAGCGCGGACCTGCCGACAGATCAGAGTCAGCGAGCTGTCGGCTTTCAGCCCCGACCGTGTCCGTGCTGTCGGGTGAGAAAGGCGACATCTCACTGATTCTGATCCGCGGGTCCGCGCTGTGTGTTTACGTCTTTGTGCAGAAGCCTGTACCTGCTCTCATTTACTGTCTTAGCTGTTTGGTGGTTGTTGAAATTTTGTGAGGTTTCACCAGAGATTCTGGCATTTC
>NW_024583385.1:77836-85704 GCF_018398535.1 Haplochromis burtoni
GAAGTGTTTCTAAGTTAACTGACCTGGTTGCCTTTCGTGCACCCAGTTTGTGTTTTACTGCTAGAAAAACGACGATCTGTTTTCAGAGCCTTCTCCTCTGCTTCTCCCTGTTCCTGTTCCCAGGGCAGCTGTGCTCCAGCCTTCCCCTGCACCTGTACCAGTGCCTCAGGTGGGAGTAGCTACCGTCCAGTCTGCCCCGGCGCCTATCCCAGTCCCCAGGGTGAGGCCAGCCAGGACACAGCAGACCTCAGACATCAGACCATGACAAGGTTGTTTTTTTTTAAGTTTAAATAATATAACTGGTAAGACAATGAGTTTTTTTTCTCACATCCATTTGTCATGTATGCTACTTTGCTCTCTGGACTGTAAGCATTTTTGTATTAATGAAATAAACTAATCTTTCACAGTCTGCATCTTTTACTGTTTTTCTGCTCAAGTTCTCTCCAAGTTTGACAAAAACCCACAGACATCCAGAGTGAACTGGTCTTGTAAGAAGACTTGATGAAAAACAAACTGACGCTGTAACTAATTGAAAAGCAGGTCACAGCTGAGTCCAGGGCTAATAAAAATAAGACCATGTGGTGTCCAGTGTGAGTACACGTGCAGTGGAATATTCCAACACATTTGAAAGACTCATTGTGTAACTCAGAAGGCGACTCCCTAAAATAGAGGCAGAGAAGTTGTATGGTTCAGTCCTTGCTGCAAGTAAAACCTGTTGAAACCTTGATTCTGTGAGTCTGTGGTCATTTGCTTGAGTGTTACTCCAAAGTGTAAAATCCAGTTGGTTTATTACACATGGCCAGAAGTGCAAGTCACCTTTAACTGATATAGCCTCACACACACATTTTTGAAGCTTTTGTGTACAATGGTTCAGCTACAAATGTAATTTCCACTTTTGGATTAGGATCACTCCTGATTTCTTAACAAATTAAGCATGTCATGTCTTTATTATGTTCTTATTTATAAATGTCTACACAATAATAGACACCATGTGCTCTGTGACATTATGGCCTTCTACTTCTCTTCTACTCACAACCTCGTGCTTCCATTGGTTTGCATATTACATGCCCAACCTTTCAGGTTGTTATGAATGGCTCCTATTTCTACCAATTTGTTATTCAAAAGCAAATCACGTGCCTTTTTTATTTTCTGTATGATGGAATGACTTAAGACACAAGTTATTCAAACAGTTAGAAAAGACAGGGTGATGGCCATAGTACTTGATGTGGGTCCAATATGTTTCTGAATGTAAAATTGCAAAGAACTTTTGGATGGGATACAACATTTTGTACCGTAGAACCAGCTGAATCATTCCTCTCTTGTACTGTGAGATGTACAAGGTGGGCCATTTATATGGATACACCGGGAATGGTTGGTGATATTAAAGTCCTGTTTGTGAGGGGGCAAACTCCTCAAGATGGGTGGTGACCATGGTGGCCATTTAGAAGTCGGCCATCTTGGATACAACTTTTGTTTTTTTCAATAGGAAGAGGGCCATGTGACACATCAAACTTATTGGTAATGTCACAAGAAAAACAATGGTGTGCTTGGTTTCAACGTAACTTTATTCTTTCATGAGTTATTTACAAGTTTCTGACCACTTATAAAATGTGTTCAATGTGCTGCCCATTGTGTTGGATTGTCAATGCAACCCTCTTCTCCCACTCTTCACACACTGATAGCAACACCGCAGGAGAAATGCCAGCACAGGCATCCAGTATCCGTAGTTTCAGGTGCTGCACATCTCGTATCTTCACACCATAGACAATTGCCTTCAGATGACCCCAAAGATAAAAGTCTAAGGGGGTCAGATCGGGAGACCTTGGGGGCCATTCAACTGGCCCACGACGACCAATCCACTTTCCAGGAAACTGTTCATCTAGGAATGCTCGGACCTGGCACCCATAATGTGGTGGTGCACCATCTTGCTGGAAAAACTCAGGGAACGTGCCAGCTTCAGTGCATAAAGAGGGAAACACATCATCATGTAGCAATTTCAAATATCCAGTGGCCTTGAGGTTTCCATTGATGAAGAATGGACCCACTATCGTTCCCATATACCACACCAAACCATCACTTTTGTTGTTCCAACAGTCTTGGAGGGATCCATCCAATGTGGGTTAGTGTCAGACCAATAGCGGTGGTTTTGTTTGTTAACTTCACCATTCACATAAAAGTTTGCCTCATCACTGAACAAAATCTTCTGCGTGAACTGAGGGTCCTGTTCCAATTTTTGTTTTGCCCATTCTGCAAATTCTGTGCGCCGATCTGGGTCATCCTCGTTGAGATGCTGCAGTAGCTGGAGTTTGTAAGGGTGCCATTTGTGAGTAGCTAATATCCGCCGAAGGGATGTTCGACTAATGCCACTCTCCAGTGACATGCGGCGAGTGCTATGCTGTGGGCTCTTGCTGAATGAAGCTAGGACAGCCACTGATGTTTCTTCATTAGTGACAGTTTTCTTGCGTCCACATTTTGGCAAATCCAACACTGAACCAGTTTCACGAAACTTAGCAAGCAGTTTGCTAACTGTAGCATGGGAGATGGGTGGTCTCGTAGGGTGTCTTGCATTGAAATCTGCTGCAATGACCCGGTTACTGCGTTCACCAGATATCAACACAATTTCGATCTGCTCCTCACGTGTTAACCTCTTCGACATGTCAATGGCTGTGAACAAAGAGAAACTTGTAAATAACTCATGAAAGAATAAAGTTACGTTGAAACCAAGCACACCATTGTTTTTCTTGTGACATTACCAATAAGTTTGATGTGTCACATGGCCCTCTTCCTATTGAAAAAACAAAAGTTGTATCCAAGATGGTCGATCTTCACTAGCCCTATGCATAGCCAAGAAAACAGTCCTCATGAACTGGAAAAATAAAAATAATCTTAATTCTAACCAATATAGAAATTATCTATTAGATTACATTAGTCTTGATACAGCCTCTGCCACCACATCAGATCAATTGCTCTGGGCTCCTTTGATCAGCTCCATCACCTAGTGGGGGTGGGGGGTCATAGTTTGGTCCCGCCTTCACTGTTGTGATTGGTGTGGGGGTAGGGACAGGCTTAGGGTGTCGGGGGGTTCCCCGGAGGCATCTTCCTTGGGGGGCTCAACCCGGGGTAGCGGTCATGTCCGGTTAGGGGCTCTGTTGGCTCTCAGGTGACTGTTTCCTCGCGGCTGCGTGCAGCGGGGCTAGGGGAGGGTCTGTGCTGACGGACGTGGGTTACTGACCTGGTAGCCTGGCTGCCCCTGGGTGGGTCCGGGATGGGCGTGAGGTTCTGGGGGCGCTCCGTCTCTGGGCTGGAACCCGGACCGGGCCTCGGGGGCTTGGGTCCTGGTTGGTGTGTTGCCGGGGTTGTGGGCGGGTGGGTGCATGGGGGCCCAGCCCTGGAGCAGGGTGCCGCCGGTGCGTCGAGCCACCTGGGGGGCTCTTCAACTGGTGGGGGAGATTGTCACATCTTGCAGGAGCTTTCCTCTCTTCAGGAACTCTCTGCAGGAGGGGGAGATACAGGAGAGGTGGAGGAAGATCTCAGCCTGGGCGTTTACGTCTTATGTAGTCTGGAAGATGAGTGGAGTGGTGGGTGCGTTTCGTGGTGGGTTGGGTGGACTGTCCAGGGCTCTGTGGAGGGGGGGCGCTACTGCACTGGGCCCCGGTCTGATGGGCCTGGGCCCCCCCCTGGTAAGATGAACACCTCCCCCGGAGACCCAGGCACAGCTGTCGGACAGACGCACCTGGGCCTCAGGCCCAAGGTTGGGCCACTCCCCCAACCGCCGTGGCGGACTCCTCATGCGGTGGTGGTTCTTTGGTCTGGGTCGCCGGGTACACACCGGCTCACTCCTTGGCGGCCGCTTTCGGGGCCTGGGCCTGGGGCTCGCTCGGGCCCACTTGGAGGTGGGGTGCCCCCGGCCTCTCGGCCTGGGGCTCGGTCACTCAGGCACAGCTGGGCTGCCGGCGGAGCTCACGGGCGCGTCACTGCAACTCCCCCTGGCTTCTGCTCCGCGGCTGCTGAGGAGCCCTCATCTGGGACTCTCCTCAGCTCTTCTGGACAGTGGCGCGGCTGCCCCTCTGTTGGTCTTCCTTGGTCTCTTGTGTTCTGGGGGCCTCTGGATGTCTGGAGTTTTGATCTCCTCCATACCCGCTTCACACCCTGGAGGACGGGGCGTGTGGCCCCCCCACACTCCCTAGCAGATCATTACATGGAGAAACCTTTGGAATGCAAGCATGCTGATCCACACAGGTATGCACACAGGTGTACACATGGGTATTCACAGACGCGGACTAAAGCTTTCTTGGCTGCTGCCTCAAAGTCACACTGTGCGCTGTCTATCTTGCGTGCTGCACAATATCGTTTATTATTTAGTAACTATTGATATCTATGACTAGCTAGTTTATTGTGATGGTGCTTTGTTTTCTCTATTATTATGTTGCTCTTTGTTGTTTGCTGTCTCCTCTGTTTGTTTTTTTTTGTTTGTTTTTTCTCCATACAGGTGACCCAGGAGTTTGTTTTTTTTTCCCCCCCTTCTCACGTCTCTTCTCCCCTTTGGTTTTCTTTCTCTCTCCCCTCTTTCTTTCATTCATTCCCCCTGTCCTATTTATTAAAAAAAAAAAATGACAAAGGATGAACTGAAGCTCTGCCATCACGTAATGTCGCATACTGCTGTTTCTGATGTCATTTAAAAAAAAAAAAAAAAAAAAAAAAAAAAAAAAGAAAAAAAAAAGTTTATCCAAGATGGCCGACTTCAATTGCCACCGATGGTCACCCCATCTTGAGGGTTTGCTTCTCACATATACTAATGCAGCGGTCCCAACCTTTTTTGCCCCACGGACCGGTTTATGCCCACAATATTCTTCAGGACCGGCCTTTAAGGTGTCGCTGGATAAATACAACAAAATAAAACTAGTACCGGTACCTGAAAAAAAGAAGATTTATTCATAACACACGTGAAAAGACCCAGGAAAACAGAGTTAACGATAAAAACGATAACAAAATAACGCTGAAAACCGATAAAAACCCTGAAAACCATACATTTCACACCTGAGCCTCAACTCTCGGGCCCGGTACCAAACGACTCACGGACCGTACCGGTCCGAGGCCCGGGGGTTGGGGACCACTGTACTAATGTGCACAACAGGACTTTAATATCACCAACCATTCCCATGTTATTACGGTGTATCCATATAAATGCCCACCCTGTATGTGTCACGGACCCAGTTCCAGGGATTCGGGGTCCGTGAGCAGTGTGGACTACTATTGTAGTTATTATTATTATTATTATTATTATTATTATTGTGGTTATTGTTATTATGGTTGTGTCTGCTGTCCTGTTTTCCGTGTTGGTGTACTGTCAGGTGTTATGGGTGTGTGCATGTGTGTGAGGGTGCGTCGTGGCAGGCACTTTAGGCCTGGTGGGTGTGGCCCTGCCAGCTGACCGGTCCCACCCAGGAATCCACACACACCTGGCGCCGATCAAGCCTCGTCAGAGGAGCTTCAAAACAGTGTGGCTGAGAGCTCCTCGATGCTGGATCGTTGAGTGACTTCCCGTCAGTCTTAAGTCTATGTGTAAGGTTAGTGCAGGTCTGCCATTAGGTTTTTGTACTCACGGCTACCTTTTGTATGCATGTTTCCCCAGGAGGCATTGCGGCATCCAGGAGGCAGCACTCGGACAGTACACAGGGAACGGAGACAGAGCACAGAGCACGGGATAAAGGAGAAGACACGGAACGGGAGTTGGGATCGCACGGGGAATTTATTGTTGTTTGGATTTTCACCCCTGTAAATAAATGCACTGCCTTCAGTGTCAAGTCCTGCATTTTGGGTCCTCATTTCTCACATCCCCACGGTCTGCCAGCCAGACCGTGACAGTATGTAAGGTCCTTGTAAAACTTCTACAATACTCCCACTTAAGTAACCAACAAAACACATCAATTCACTCTTGCCAATAATAAACAATCTGATTGTTTCTTCAAAAAGTAGCACAAACAAATAACTGACTCAACAATGGTAAGTAGAGCTAGGCTGATATTCAAGCAGACAATAATTTAAAGTTTATTTTGCTTCTTCAGAGTAAGAAATTTATGTTTAATGATTCAACACATGTGCATTCAAATTTGGAACATGCCCAACATTGTCAATGTTTAATGGTTTTTAACAACCCCAGAATGCCATTTATTTAGGATTTAAATGTTTATTTTTTATGCTTTTGGAGTGAGGGCGTCTAATACACACATTGTCACTATGTTTTGTACCACCAGTTTTTAAAAGAGCACACAGGGGTCGGGTTTGAAATTTCACACAGCTTTATTATTATTATTTGCTTGTTATTATTTCTTTACTTGGATCAATACAATGCAGAATCTGAGAGGCTCTACCCACTCGCAGGGGATCACCTATAAACGCGAGGGGGTAGGTTTGCGGCATGCGCTCATAAAGAACCGTTATGGGTTAAAGATGAGGACTTACCCTATGTAACCACGTAATCTGTTTTTGTCCTGTATCGTGATGAGTAACAATTTTACTTTTTTAAATCTAGATAATCTTGATGTCGTGTGATGGGATTGTGTTCTTCAATTACATTTACAATGCGCCAAATTACTACAACAAACAGCTCAAGGCTATGCCATTAAGAGTAAGGATTTTGTTAAACACCATGTTTCTAAGATTTATATGACAGAGTACAATAATCTCAGTTTTATCTGAATTTAGAAGCAGAAAATTAGAGGTGTTTAGGTGTCTAAGACATCCCTGCAGTGTCACTAATAAAAGTGGGTATTAATTACATAGCTGTGAAAATGGATGCTATGCCTTATAATGATACTGCCTAATGGAAGCATAAATTAATGTCTGATTATCTTTTCTGTGTTTCTTCAAGTTTGTAATGCTGCACATATTAAAGGGTGAATTAGGGCTGTTTGGGACTGAAAGTTCACTGGAATAGTTTTAATTAGACACATGTTCACTGTTTTTCATCAGATTCTTGCTTCCATCACTGGTTTGTTCAATATAAAAATTATATCAGATAAGAAAATAAACCCTGTGTAGTTTAAAATTTTAATCAAACTGAAATGTCGCTGAACACTGTTGGACATATCTTTTAATCTCATCGACAAAATCTTTAAACACCTAAATGTGCCATTTACCATCTTGTAAAACTGTTCCCTCTGCTTCTCTTGCACATCTCCACTGACTCTTTCTTCTTCACCACTCCTGTGCACCCAGTCCAACGCTCTGGACTCCCCTGCCTCCCTAAACTGGTGTGTTTAAATCTCTCTAGCTCTGTTGTGAACTTCAGACGAAATTTGTGGTAACAAAATCTAACTGATGCAGATATCCTTGGAAAAATACACACTGATGAAAAAAAAATAAAAAAACAAAAAAAATAAAAACAAACTGCTCAAAGTAAAAGCAGAGCCCTCCCTTTGCACTGTGTGCTCTTTTAAATGCTGGTAGTACAAAATACAGTACCAACTCATTCCAAAGGGTGAGGCAACGTCTCCCAAGAGGTTCACCCGAAACCTTGGAAGATTGGACCAACACCTGTTTCAAACCTTGACTCAAGTGATTAGGCGAAAGATCAATAGGGGGACACTCCCCTAGGGCTCAAAATCTGGGGCTCTCCACCAATTGTTCTTAGAACTGAAGAAGCTTCTTGGATGAGAGGTGAAACATCTTCAAGCAACTCCAGATGTCGTCCAGATACTTTTTTTTCCAAGCTCCTTAGACTATGATAACCTGCACAGACATAATCTTGTATCGTTTAACACATTTTCTCTCTTACACACACACACACACACACGCATGCATGCGCACGCACACACACACACACACACACACACACACACACACACACACACACACACACACACACA
>NW_024583385.1:85724-93215 GCF_018398535.1 Haplochromis burtoni
CACACACACACACACACACACACACACACACACACACACACACACACACACACACACACACACACACAAAATTAGACACACACACTTTTTGTCTCCAAAGTAAACTTTTTTTGCTTAAAATGACAACAAGACATCATTATAAATTATTGCTCCTTACCTAATTTAATTTCTATTACATATCTCATGTATGTTATAAATATTAGAACTTTATGACATGGGATAAAACGTATGACTGTCATAAATCTTTATTACTTCCAATCATAAATCATAGGGCCGTTACGCATTCTTTGACACAAAGTATTTCATATCACCCTCTTGTGGAATTTAATTTTCACAGTAAAATATAAGATGGAGTCTGTGTTTAGAACAGCTGTTCAGCTCACCACATGTCCAATAAATATGAGACTTACTTTAACTATACAGTCACGTGAGAGTCCTGTGAAAAACTTAAGCACATCCCATAAGTCATAAGCGCAGGACTTAAAGTTATTGTTTTCTGTGTTCTGTGTTTATAACATGGGTAACAAAGAAAACAGATTTTCTGCCAGTTCTCTGTGTTGGAAAATGTACACGTGGTAAATATTACAAGCACTAAAAATGATACTTGTCATCTTTAAATGCTTCAAATGGCTCACACGACACAAATTCGAGCATCCTCTTTGTATTGGTTTAGGACTGGTAACGTCTCACAGTCACAGAGGGGCTTGTGCATGAATGAGCTTTGTGCTTCATCCTCTGTCTGTGATTTAACTTCAGTGTTTTCTTGAACTTATTAAAGAAAGGATCCAACACAACTCAGGAATCTCAATTTCAGCCTTTTTATTTTGTTCTCACTGTTTCTGTGATTGGTGCTTCTTATAGTAAGGCACTTTGCAGCGCTCCCAGTTCCGTCTCTCTGCTGCAGCTGCTCTCCTCCTCTTCCTCCTCCTCCCCCTCTCCGGCCTGGCCGCTACTGAAATAGGAAAGGCATAACTAGAAGATTCTTACCAGCTGCAAAACCCTGCCTTCCCTACCACCACGCCCTGAACCTACTGCTCAACTCCTTCCAGCCAAACCACCAACCTCACTCCACCACACTCTTATGTCACCTCCAAGCAGTAGTGATGACACTCATATATTCACATTTAGGAAAACACAGCAAAAGTGGAATCCATCTTTGAACGTACTTCACATATCATGTTCTTGTCACGTCATTTTAGGCTAAGTTGCATAACATATTTACTGTACGTAAGAGTGAAAATTAAGTTAGCAAGCAACCGAGTATACTCACAGGCTAGTGAATACACCTTCTGAATGTAGAGAACAAAGTTTTCATCCCGTCACACATAAAAACAAATGGAAATAAACTAATTTGGTTGAATAACAAAGCAAGGTTAATGGGGAAAAAAATATGTCTACTGTAGTGACACTGAGGCATGGAAGGATTTGAATCATGTGAACTAAACATTCAAACTGGTGATAGTGATCATGATGTTTGTAAAAACAAAACAAAACAAAAAAACTTTAAAACACATCAGATCTCAGTGGTGAAACAAGTCATGCTGGATATCTAAAATAATATCGACGGGGTAATTTTTTAGCAATGAAAGGATAACAAATCATTGAATGGAAATGAAAATGGTCACCCTACAGAGCTCTAAACTAAAAGAAAACCCACAAATCAAAGTAAGAAATAATAGAGCAGGCTAGTCTATTTTACCGAAACTTCACTACAGTAACTCAAAATGTTACTAAGTAGTTTGTTTGGCCTTCACATGTCTGTATGCATGTCTGGCAACATTGGGGCATGCTCCTAATAAGATGATGGATCGTGTCCTGGGGAATCGCCTCCCAGATCTGGACCAGGGCATCGCTGAGATCCTGGACAGTCTGAGATGCAACCTGGCCCAAAACGTAATGTATTCTGTGGGATTTAGATCCCTTCATCCTGCACAAGCTGCCTGCATACTCTCACCACTGTAGCCCACTGAACCAATGTAGGGTCTAACAGTGGGTCCAAAGATTTCGTCTTGATTCCGAATGCAGTGAGGCTGCCGTTGCAAAGCCTGTAGCAAGGCCTGCAATTCTGCTATTCTATGATTTTTTTCATCAGAGACATTCACACCAGTGGCCTACTGGAGGTCATTTTGAAGCCCTGGCAGTGCTCACCCTGCTCAGCACTCCAGCTCTCCTAGAGTCCCTGTCCGTCTCCTGGAATCTCCTCCATGCTTTTGAGACTGTGCTGGAAAACACAGGAAATCTTCTAGCAATGGCACTTGTTGATGTGCCATCCTGGAGGAGACTCATCTGTGAAACCTCTGTAGGGTCCAGGTATTATCTTATGCTACCAGCAGCTAAATGCAAAACTAATGAAAAAACAGTAAGAAAAGATGAGGAGGTAAAAATGTGGCCTCCACCTGTAAAACCTTTCCTGTTTTGTGGGCTGTCTCATTGTTGCCCCTCTAGTGCACCTGTTGTTAATTTCATTAACAACAAAGCAACTGAAACTGATTAACAACCCCCTCTGCTACTTAATTAACCAGATCAATATCACTGAAGTTTAAATCACTTGGTACTATAATTAACTCATTCACTGCCATTGACGTCTATAGCCGTCAATGGCAGTGAATGAGTCAATGGGTTTAACTCATTCACTGCCAATGGCTGGCAGTGAATGAGTTAATTCTTTTGATCAGTGTATAAGTTAAGGTAAACTTATTAAATTAATGAGGCAGTTAAAGGTTGTAAACCTTGAATGGAGAAAGTGCGGGACGTCCTGCTAATTGTGGTTTACCAACTTTGTCTTTCTCTGAAGCTGCTGTATTCACTGTTATATATATTTACATATATATTTTTTTAAAGATTAAACAATTGAAAATATGGTGTGCATATATTATACAAACACAAATATTAAAACAATGTTTGTACGTTTCAGAATTTTTTTTAAGGCATATCTGTCGTCTTTCACGCTATTTCAACAACACTCAAACACAAAAATCCTCACCTTTGACAGTTTTCTCTCAGTAGGTTGTGGTGGTTTGCATGTACACGATCCCTGAAGGCTCTAGAAAGGGACTAAGTAAATATCCAGAACAAATTGAATTTGAATGCTGCTGCTTTGCTTCTGATTTAAATGACTTGGGGGGGGCACACCAGAGCTATCCATCAATTTAGTTGGGACATAGATGGCAGGTTTTGCATGAAGCTCTGAATCACCACTGGTATCTTTTCAGACTTGTTCAGACTTGTTGCAGAGGGATCATAACCGGAGTGAATTTCAAAGCTTCCCTGCTAACATCTACCAAGTGTAAGTAGGTAAGTGCTGCTGTACAAAAAGGTCTGAGGAATGAATGGGAGAGACTAATATTTATAAAGAGATTAAGAGAAAACAGTGTGATAGCCACGTAAGTTTGGCTGATTTCAGTTTAAATCTGCTGAAACATTATGTTAAAAGCAGTTTAACTTCCTGAGACTAGCATGTACAACTCATTCTCTATTTTTTCTTTAGTCATTTTAGAGCAATTTCACTAAAACAACCATCTGAGACTAAGGTTAACACATTACGTCTTTGTCTGATTTTGATTTTGTTGTAATGTTTTACACTGACTGACAGCAAATAGTAGTAAAATTTATAGCTGACAAAATATGTAGTGAGCAAAGTGACAATAAACACAGCTCAACTGACAGAGAACTGAATTGGTTTAACTCCTGTTTTCATGTCAGTTTTTGAAAACCATGATTAATTAAACTGTCACATAGATATAGGAACAAGTATAGATAAAAAAAATAATAATTAAAAAAGGCAGCTCATTAAAGAAGTATTCCTGTATAAACTGGACCACAGTCACTGTAGTGTCTGAAAGTACTTGGTGTCATAACAGCTGTGTTAGGCAGCCAGGAATGGACCCAAAATCCAAACTAAACTCAAAACACAGCTTTATTGCTGGAATTATTCATTATAAACTAAAACTGGGAAAACACTTTAAACTAAACAGACAGACTAGCAGAAAACCCAGCATTCAGGGTGATCACAACAACCAGCGGAGGAAGAGGCAGACATTAAAAGCACAAGGCAAACGAAGGAATAGACCAGTGACCACAGGTGGGAACACAACTGAACATAGCGGAACCAAGACAGATCATTACACTTAATTGCTAAAGAGTTATTATATCTACATTTTTGAAACAGCCGTTTATAGAGGAATTAACCTGAAATAACCAAAATGCTATTTATGTCATCAAAGGGTTAGTAGGGATAATTACAAAAGGCTCTCAAGATACAGGTTGGCAGATACACAAGTTTAACTGACGCTGATAGCTCAACGATCCAGCGAAGACTAGTGCAGACTCGCCATCTAAGTGGTGCAGTAATCAGCTGGGATCAGTGGCTGGTGCGGTGATGAGCAGGTGTGTGGGCTAGCAGCGGGAGCCCGCAATGAGCGTCGCCGCGGCGAGAGAGAGAGTGAGAGAGAGCAAACAAACCACAAACATATTGCCCAATAGAGGATCGACCAGCGGGGCACAGGGACCATGACAATTTGTCATCAAAGATCCATTTAGACTGGTCTACACTGTTAGTGCTCTTTAAACATCAAAATAAACTAAAACTCAATACGATGGGTCAGATGACCCAATATCGTGACAAAGGGATCAGACACTGAACACAGTGTATGATCCGCCAAGAACAAAAAACCAAAGCTATCTCACTATTCAGTTTGATCTCACTCGCACTCTTATTTTGTAAATGTCATTACAACAATTTATTTAAATTAGTATTTCTATTGTTTTGTGTTCTTTTCTTTTTAAATAATAGGACATTTCACTTGAAATTTGAAATGTTTTATTGATTTCTTTAAACATACAAGGACCTATATCTGTGCAATTTACTCTAGTTGTGTTTAATGAAGAGTTTATTGTTCCCAGCATTTATCAGTAGAGCGTTATGTGGACACAGTAGACGCTGCTCTTCCTCACTATAAAATTTCTGTTCTGTGTCCTGTCTGTGCAGGCTTTTTGTCCACTTTTCTCCTGTGAAAAACACAATGACGAAGCACGTTGCCCTCTTGCTCATTCTTTTCCCCGTGTGTGGACATCTGCTGGACATCAAGTTTTATAATAACCCTTACGAGTATACCTGGGAAGAGGCAGTAGCATTCTGCAGGAAGAACCACACTGACTTGGTCCGAGTGAGAACTGCAGAAGAGAATGAAGCTCTACAGCACTCTGGATGGATCGGTTTGTCCCGGAAGGATGCAACAAGTCCATGGAAATGGTCCAGAGGAGGCGAAATAGCCATCTTCATACCATGGGATGGCGGTAAATTCTCATACTCCTTAGATGTTACAAGACCAAACTTACTGGTAATTATTCCAAACTTATTTGCATTGAGACCTGAAATCAGTTTGAGAAATTTTGAGCATTCAACAATTTAAGTGGTGAGAAAGGATCAGATTTACAGTGTGGAGCAGTGTTGTCTACCACAGTGTTGACTGTAATGAGTTTCATGATGTCCCAAAACAACTGTTTCAGCTGGAACTTCAGCAAGGAGGGTTTGTTAGACACATAAACACTGTACTGGTAAAATGATTTGATACTGAATCTAGTTGAATAGACCTTTAAAACATCTCTGAAATCCATCCCATTCTTTTTTCTCTATTGTACTTCGACTTCTTGCAGCACCAGAAGAGGATGAAAACTGTGTGAACAGAAAAAGCGACGGAAAATGGGAAAGCAAGAAGTGTGATGAAAAAAAAACTTTCCTATGTTATGAGGAAAAGTTGATTCTGGTGAAGGAGAATAAAACATGGGAGGAGGCATTAGAACACTGCAGGTCTCTGGATGGAGTGGTCACAGAAGATCCAGCCTCTTCATACAGGAACCACGGCTATGACCTGGCCTCCCTGATCACTCCAGATGACTACACCACTGCACGAGAGACCGCAAAAGAGGCTACCACTGATGAGGTTGGGCAGTTTTCTGCATGCGTTTTTGTTGGTGAGAGACTCATAACTATACTTACTGTAACTTTGTTTGTTTCTCTTTGTTTACTGTTGGCAGGTGTGGACAGGCCTGTGTAACCTGGCTGGTGAGTGGCTGTGGGTGGGTGGAGAAGAAATGCAATATGAGGATATCCCAAAATGCCCAACCGAGGGCCTCTGTGGCGTCCTCGAGAAGAATGGTAGTTCACCCTACGGCATAAGAAACTGCCAGCAGAAAAGGAACTTTCTCTGTTCCAAAATGAATTAAGTGCTGTACTTAAGTAAAAATTTGATATATCTGTACTTACCTTTCCATCTTATGACACTTAGATACATGTGTGTCAAAGTAAACAGGAGAAATAATCCAAAGCAGACTCCACAGACAGGGTTAAACAAAAATGAACCGTTATTCAGGTTTATGAGTGAGTCCAAAATTAGAAATTCCAAGAACAATGGGAACCTGACAAACACTTTACACTACCAGTTAAAAGTTTTTGAGTTAGAATAATTGTACCTTCATTCATGATGCATGTTACCAAGATATCAATTAATATAGTCAGTACATTGAAAAGGTGAGAAATAGTGATGAAATGTTTTCATACTGTTAGATTATACAATGACGATAGATTAATGCAAACCAGAAAAATCATAACGTCTTGTTATATGTGTTATTTTCCTAATGTAGTTGTGTGACATGTCAAGTAAATACTGGACTATACATACAGTAATTTAAAAGTTGTCTCAAGTCAATAAAGATATTAAATAAAGATTAATGTGCAGTTAAGCAATTATTTGTCTTTATAAGCAGTGGTGAGGGAACCATATGGTTACTTTCCCTGCTATGAGGCTTTTTTTACATCCTAAAACAGGCCGTCTTGTATTCCTTTTGAAAAAAATGTTTTACATAATTCGAGAAGTACACTCTAACTACATACATAGGAATTTGTTATGAAACGGCTGTGTACATGCAGGAGTGGTAGTAGGAGGACCCAGTGTGCAGACACTCGGAGGTGGAACTTGAACTCAAAACAGCTTTAACACTGAACTCAAAAGGTTACCAATAGTGATGTGTCCTGTGTGTCGAAGCGTCGAATCATGTGTCGGGTAATCTCGGGGCGTTTTTTGTGAAGCGCGTATCGAGGCTTGCTTTGATTACGTATGCAGTGATGTTCGAGGCCTCGCGGGCAGTCCGTACCACGTGACTGATTCAGGGACTGGTTCACCGGTTCGCGCCAGATTCGAAATAAAATGGGCAGAAAAACAGCTGATTCCCCATCACACTGTGTTGTGGAATTGGATTACGTATGTGCTACATAGTTACTTGTGCATTTCTTATTCGATGGAACCAGCAAGGAAGAGATGTTTTTTTTTTTAAATTTTGTCTCTCCTAATAAAGTATGCACACAGTAATAAATATCACAAATGATAAACACCAAAATATAAATAAACAACACTACACATCCTATAATCTGATTTCTGTCTTTTAGTTTATCAAAAAGTGAAACACCAAACACTAGTTTGTGTCATTATCCAG
>NW_024583386.1:0-5619 GCF_018398535.1 Haplochromis burtoni
AAAAAAAAAAATCCATCGGCCCATAAAAAGAAAAAATCGCCAGCGGCCCACCGGGCAATTGCCCGGTATGCCCGATGGCCAGTCCAGCTATGCCGGCCTGGATACGACAACCAAGGCTTTTTGCCTCCCTATCTGGAACCAATACCACCGTACTGGTGTTCCCTACCACTGTTACCGGATTTGCAGAAGCGACGCAGGAGGCGGTGTATCCGTGGAGGTCATCTTGTCAAGCTGAAATCCTGGATTTCTTATTTTCCCTATGAGCTCTGCTTCATTCGCTGTTCTTTTCTGCGACTTTTGGTGCCATTTTGTGCTTTGGACCCGGTGGACTCCTGGTTGGTTCCTGTTGTTGGGTCTCTCGAAAATAATCCTGCAAAACTCCCTCCTTTACAGCATTTGCGCTGGCACGGAGTTGACCAAACAAACCTTCGACCAGTGGATCTGGTTGTTAATGCCTCGGAAGTTTTGAACCCAGTTCCTCTCTGGCTGGGTCTAAGAAATACCAGGTCGGTGGCAAACAAGACCTTCATATTGAAGGAATTTTTTCTTTCCCATGTTCTGGATTTGCTTTTCCTGACTGAAACCTGGATTTCTCCCGGTGAGTTAAGTGCCTTCATTGAGCTAGTACTGGCTGGCTGTACCTTTTTTAATGTTCAGCTGTTAGACTACTTGAATGACTCGCAACTGTCTGAAATCTTTCAATCTGGTTTTAAGCCCTTTCACAGTACGGAGACAGCTGTGGTTAAAGTTATGAATGACATTCTTGTTACGACTGATTGTGGTAAATATGCTGTGCTTGTCTTGTTGTACATGACAGCTGCATTTGACACAGTGGACCACGACCTGCTGATCTCCTGCTTACACCACTGTGTGGGAATTTCGGATTTGGCATTGTCATGGATAAAATTATATCTTTCCGAAAGGAGTTTTTGTGTTAAGCTGGGGTTGGCCATGTCCTCTGTGGCCCCTCTGCTTTGGGGTGTGCCCCAGGGATCTATCCTCGCTGTATTTACTCCCTCTTGGCGCGATTTTTCATAAATACAAAGTGTCATTTCATTTGTATGCCGATGACTATCAACTTTATTTACCTTTCAGTCATTTGGATACCTCCCCATGTCAATGTCCTGCTTGACTGTCTTAGAGATGTCAAATCATGGATGGCAAATAACTTTCTAAATTTTAAGGATCACAAAACAGAAACAATTTTATTTGGCCCGCATTGCTCTACTGATTCTCCAGATGTTGATTTTGGTGATTTGACCTCCCATCTAAAAGGTTCGATCACAAATCTTGGTGTTAAATTTGATTCCGCACTTACCTTTGATGGTCATGTAAATGGGGTGATAAAATCAGCTTTTTATCACCTCAGACGCCTACTGAAGGTTAAGCTTTTCCTTTCCGAACGCAATTTGGAAACTCTTATTCATACTTTTATCACCTCACGTCGTGACTATTGTAATTCCATTTGAATAGGGGTTGGGTTGGGCACATTCTCATGCCTGCAATTAGTGCAAAATGCAAAGTGCAAAAAATTTAATCACATCACTCCGGTTCTGGCTTCTTTACATTGGCTTCCCATTGAATTTAGGATTTGTTTTAAAGTCCTTTTATTGGTTTTTAAATCTTTAAATGGTCTGGCTCCTTTACTTATCTGATTTGCTGAAGCCACTACTCACTCGCTCCGTTCAGCTGAGCAGCTGTTGCTGTTGGTTCCTAAGTTGTGGCTGCAACTGAGAGGAGACCAAGCGTTCCCAATTGCGGCTCTGATGATTTGGAATAACCTTCCCCTCCATATTAGACAAGCGTCATCAGTGCAGGTCTTTAAGTCCAGATTAAAACCTATTTTTATTCCCTGGCTTTTAACTCTGTGGGAAACTGACACCTTTCTTATTAATTTTATTGTAGTTTTAAATTTGCCAGTTGTTTTGATTTGTGTTGTTCAGCACTTTGGTCTGCCTGGTGTGTTTTTTAAAGTGCTATAAAAATAAACGATAATGATGATAATGATGTGTCAAATCCCCAAAATTTGATGTTGGGTTTCAAAGATTAGTTAGCCAGTTAGTTAGCCAGTTAATCTGCCCAGCAGATCTCTAGGCTATAGATGTAATCACAGCCCAGAATCAGAGTCTTGTGCCTCCTCTTCCACCATGAAACAGGGTAGCTATCGGAAAGAGAGTGAGTATAGCTTGGTGAAGGTCTTTCTGTTGTTTTTCTATGTTGGTGCATTTCTTTAAGGTCTGCTTAGGATCCCCAAAATGTTTAGACCAACAAGTCAGCAGTGACACACTTTCTTCCCCTGTCATAGGTTGTGTAGAGGTGTGTGAGGATCCAAACATAGACTCAGAGGTAGGCCATTTAATAAGGCCGATTATCAGGATGCAGAACTGAGCATGAAACACAAAATACTGAGGAAACAGAAAATTTCTTCCGAAGAAAACTGTACTGGGGATAAGCAGTAGGGATCGGGAGTACAAGAGCTAAGAAACAGAAAAGGGAAGGTGAACAGACACTCTGGAGAAGGACAAAAGGAGACTGACACCATAAATATACAAAAAGAAGTCTAGGGGAAGGGGAGACATATGGAAACACAGCTGAACTGAAAAGTAACTAACAAGACAAGGAAACATACTCAAAACACACAAGGGTAAGAGCTCATCAAAATAAAACAGGAAGCAGCAGAATACAAAGACTAAAAGGAAAACATACTAACTTTACACAGACAACTGAGTAAACACGGCTGACTTCAGAAGGAGACACAACGGGATGAAACACAGGAAAGAAACAAAGGAACAGAAAGGGAAATAACTAAATGCAACATGAATAGATTAAAAGCAATGAAATGGACACAGGAGGACAGACTTAACTGACCATGAGGTACACAAGACTGTGTGCCCAACAAGCAAACTGAAGGGGAGGCTGGGATGTTACACTTCTGACACTTTGATAAGTCTTCACATATCCTGTACCAAAACCTTTGAACTGGTGGACAGAACCAAAGAGTGTGGATGTATTGTTAGGTGTATTGCCTTGACAGTGTGAGCAGTTGTTAGAAGACGTAAAACCCATCCTCAACATCCGTTGACCTGTCTAGTCCACTCTATGTAGTATTTTGTATTGTAATAATTGTAGACTGGGATTTCTAATCAATGTAAAGGGTTTTAAGCAAATCTGAGACCAGAAATTTTGGTCTAAACGGACTGATAGACCTGCTTCCCATTTGCAATAGGAAGGTATATTGATTCATTTTGGAAAGTGTCATGTATATTTTAGACAGTAATTTGGGGGTTTTGAGATGAAGGAATTATACCACACTTGGTGGTGTTTGTAATTCAACTTAATTAGGTTTTTTTTTTTTTTTTACTATAGAAACAATTTGTTGAAATTCTGAAAATCTATTCTTGTTAATCCCACATTTATAACTAATCTGTCAAATTGAATAAAGTATGTTCCTTTGAATATGTGTTCCAAGTATTTAATTCCTTTACAACTCCAATCTGGGAAGTTAATCATATTAATGTTCTGTAGTATGTCAGAGTTGCTTCTGACATCTGGTTGTATTTTTCAATTACTGCTACTGATTAAATATCTTTAGCCTCTTTTCTCTGGAGCCAGCTCCATGCAAATTACATGTGAAAAACCTTAGTGTGCCCGTAGTTGTGTGTTTGTGTGTGTAGCTAATGTTGCACATGAGGAAAAAATTAAATACATCACTCGTGTATAAAAAGAAAGAAAGAATGTGTGACGAGAGGCTCCATAAGTCTGATTAGGTCTGTGCATATTCATTTATATGAGCAACCATGTAAGCGTTTATGGTTGTTTGTCCTATATGTCTGTGTGCACTGTGAGGCTGTAGTTGATGTGCTGACGCTGTGTGTGTGTGATCGTGCCATGCAGATATGTAAAAATAATGGGTGTTTTTTGTGACTGTGTAAGAAAACCGGTGATTGGTGCAGTCAAAAAAGGAGAGGGAGAAGACCAAGGAAAAGGTTGAGCGGGAGGGATGAAAGAGAAAACTTGAACAAAAAAAGGGAACAATGTAATTAATGCACTGATGAAGAATGACAGTGTTTTATCTGTTATGACATTACCTTGAATTAACAAATTGATATAAATAACTTAAACAGATGTTAATGCAAGAGGAGGAGAAAAAAATGGTGCGGATTCTTATCTGGAGTGAGGAGTCTGGAGTCAGACATAGGAAGCGGGACACGGTGAGATTCTGCATGCCTGCACTTCTGTTACATGGAAGGATCAAGGGGTTAAGCATAAAATAGGCACAGAAGAAAGACAGTTGTATTTTAGTGTATAACAAAATAATCTTCCACCCCTGTCATAAGGTTCAGTTTTTTTTACACTGTTGATAATACATGCATACTCCAGAAAGCCAACTCCATGAATATAAACAGAACACATGTTCAGTCCACTCCATTTTCTATATCAATTTTTGCTTGTTGTAATACATATTTTGAACACTTTAAAAAAACTTAAAAAAAACTACTGAACTAATGAAAATGTTTTTTCCTTTTCTGTTTCCCCTCACCCTTCAATCAATTGGGGAAGATCGCTGCCTTTCCCTCAGCCAATTTCTGCTGGAGGTCTCGTCCGATTAAAAAAAAAGTTCATCCTTCTCACTGTGCCCAAGTGCTTGGTCATATAGACTGTTGTTGTTGTTTCTGCTGTTGTCTGACTGTTGGGGTTTTTCCATCTTCTTGAGGTGACAATTGTTGTTAAAATCAGCTAAACTGAACCCTCCACTTGATGTCACACAGCAGTACACAATATTGTTAGAGTCCTGAAATTTTTGACTCTTGCCATGAAAGTAATAAACCCTTACTTTCACTTTAGTACTTTTTAATGTTTTGGGAGCATGACAAGACTATAGAAAATAACTCTACCAACCACAACTTGACAACAATTACAGAATTTAGGTCAGGATTCACAACTGTGGCAGACTAAAAATATAATTTCTGCTTTGTATGGCCTATTTAAAACTTTCTCAATTAAATGTGCCTTACTGCTTATTGCATTAATCTAGCCCACAATGGTGTGCCAGATATATTCTGGATGTGTGCTGGAGCCTCTCCCAGCTATTACATGACGAAATGCAGGGTACACCCTGGACAGGTCACCAGGCTGTCACAGGGGCAACACTGAGTTAGACAACCAGATGGCAGATTCAAACCCAGGCTTACAAAGACACACTATGGAAGTGAGATTAATACAAACTAATGATTATAGCAGTGGTTCCCAAACTTTTTTGCTAGGCCCCCCCTTTGCTTTACAAGAAAATCTTCACGCAACTAGGGATATTGGAGCATAACCAAGGGAGGATTCAGGGTCACATGATCCAGACCTAACTACATGCTTTATCAAAAAGGAAAGTTCTTTTAAGCCTAGTGTTGAAAGCACAGAGGATGTCTGTCTTCTGAATTCGAACTGTGACCTAATTCCACAGAAGAATAGCCTGAAAGCTGAAGGTCTGCCTTCTGTTTACTTTTAAATCTCTCAAGTAAGGACTACAAGTAAGCCAGCAGTCTGAGAGCAAAGTTCTACTGGGGTAATATGGTACTATACAGGGAGTGCAGAATTATTAGGCCAGTTGTATTTTTGAGGAATAAT